>NC_134355.1:403633206-403868206 GCF_048569485.1 Anomaloglossus baeobatrachus
GGGCTTGTGTACTTGTGGAAAGCTAATTGTCCCACGGTACTTCTTATAAGGATCTGTTAGAAGAAAGATCCCCATAATGTGCCTCTTCATAAACCATGTACAGTGCCTTGCGAAAGAATTTTTCAACCTTTTCCCCCATTTCAGGCTTCAAACATAGAGATAAAAATTTTAATGTTATGGTGAAGAATCAACAACAAGTGGGACACAATTGTGAAGATGAATGATATTTATTTTTTATTTCAAATTTTTGTAAAAAATAAAAAACTGAAAAGTGGGGCATGCAATATTATTCAGCCCCTTTAAGTTAATACTTTGTAGCGCCACCTTTTGCTGTGATTAAAGCTGCGAGTCGCTTGGGGTATGTCTCTATCAGTTTTGCACTGAAATTCTTGCCTATTCTTCTTTTGCAAATAGCTCGAGCTGAGTGAGGTTGGATGGAGAGTGTTTGTGAACAGCATTTTTCAGCTCTTTCCACAGATTCTCGATTGGATTCAGGTCTGGACTTTGACTTGGCCATTCTAACACCTGGATACGTTTATTTGTGAACCATTCCATTGTAGATTTTGCTTTATGTTTGGGATCATTGTCTTGTTGAAAGACAAATCTCCATCCCAGTCTCAGGTCTTTTGCAGACTCTAACAGGTTTTCTTCAAAAATGGTCCTGTATTTGGCTGCATCCATCTTACCATCAATTTTAACCATCTTCCCTGTCCCTGCTGAAGCAAAGCAGGCTCAAACCATGATTCTGCCACCACCATGTTTGACAGTGGGGATGGTGTGTTCAGGGTGATGAGCTGTGTTGCTTATCATTTGGCATTGTGCCCGAAAAGTTTGATTTTGGTTTCATCTGACCAGAACACCTTCTTCCACATGCTTGGTGTGTTTCCCAGGTGGCTTGTGGCAAACTTTAAACGACACTTTTTATGGATATCTTTGAGAAATGGCTTTTTCCTTGCCATTCTTCCATAACGGCCAGATTTGTGCAGTGTACGACTGATTGTTGTCCTATAGACAGACTCTCCCACCTCAGCTGTTGATCTCTGCAGTTCATCCAGAGTGACCATGGGCCTCTTGGCTGCATCTCTGATCAGTCTTCTCCTTGTTTGACTTGAAATTTTTGAGGGACGGCCGGGTCTTGGTAGATTTGCAATGGTATGATACTTCTTCCATTTCAATATGATTGCTTGCACAGTGCTTCTTGGGATGTTCATAGTTTTGGAAATCTTTTTGTAACCAAATCCGGCTTTAAACTTCTCCACAACAGTATCACGGACCTGCCTGTTGTGTTCCTTGGTCTTCATGATGCTCTATGTGCTTTAAACAGAACACTGAGACTATCACAGAGCAGGTGCATTTACACGGAGACTTGATTACACACAGGTGGATTATATTTATCATCATCAGTCATTTAGGACAACATTGGATCATTTAGAGATCCTCAATGAGCTTCTGGAGTGAGTTTGCTGCACTGAAAGTAAAGGGGATGAATAATATTGCACGCCCTACTTTTCAGTTGTTTATGTTTTAAAAAAATGTAAACTAAGCAATAAATATCGTTCACCTTCACAATTGTGTCCCACTTGCTGTTGATTCTTCACCATAAAATTTACATTTTTTTATCTTTATGTTTGAAGCCTGAAATGTGGGAAAAGTTTGAGAAATTCAAGGGGGCCGAATACTTTCGCAAGGCACTGTAGTAGTGCTTCTGAAACCTTGTCTGGAAATAGTTGTAAAAATATTACGGAATATAAATGTATCCTTTTTTTCGACCGGAGTCATTATAGTTTACAATGGTCTTCCGAGTGGGTGGTACTGTTAGAGTGGGTAGGTCCGCTGATGTCTTGCTTGTACTTGTCTTAAGATGATATGTCCTCCCATGCAATGTATTCTTAATAGCCCATGATCCTCACTGGATTCCAAAGAGAATATGAAGTAGAAGCGTGGAAGTGAAGTAAACCCAAGATTCTCCTGATACATGAGTGCTGGAACGCCTACAGCAATCCCTATGTATACTCTGCTCTGGTTATTATTCAGATTTCATATTTATTGCTCCTTCCTTTATTTTAGATTAAGAACGTCTTTGAATTTGTAACCGGTCGATACTTATGGGTGTTTGTGTCTTGCAGTTCACATGCAACTAAGCTTCATTCAGCAGTCTTCTAGTATATCCCGTAGCTTAGATCATGTCTTGAATCATCACTTTTGCCAAGCCTTGCTACCTTGCATATAGCGTAAAAATGCTCACTCTTAGAAATATGAGAGTTCTGTTATAATACTGTATATACGATCGTGCTTTCTAACAGGCCACTTGGTCTTTTCCTTGAATAAGGTCAGAAGCACAGATTTTTTTCTGTTTTTGAAATATCCCAGTACAGTGGAACCTTAGTTTACGAGTAACCCGGTTTACGAGCATTTCGCTATACGAGCAAAGCTTGCTGTAAATTTGTAACTCAGTTTACGAGCAAGTTTTGCTGTATGAGCAAATACCGCACACACTTCCGGTTCCGTACTTTAACCGCATTCTGACCCGCTCTTGCAGTCCGCACAAACACACACAAATGCACACAAACACGCACGCACACACACATATTATGCTCACCTTACCTTCCGTTCTATCGCCGGCCTTATGGTTCTTGTAGTTTGCCGGTACAGGATGTGTATGGGGCAACCATCGCGACGATGGAGGAACTTCCGCTGTCAGCCACTACTCAAAGACAGCGTGCTGGCCAATCCGAGGCAAGCGGCTCCTGCCTTTGACATCAGCGCTCTGGCAGCGGAAACTCTAGCATCGCTCGCGATGGTTACCCGATACACATCCTGTACTGGCAAACTACAAGAACCATGAGACTGGCGATGGAACGGAAGGTAAGGTGAGCATAATATGTGTGTGCGTGCGTGTTTGTGCATGTGTGGAATGACGCAATAGGGGACCAGGATGGGACATTGAACAAGTTGTGGAACGAATTGTCTTTTTCCTATGGGAAATTTTGCTTTGCTAGACGAGTAATTTGTTTTACAAGCACACTCACACAACGGATTGTTTCGTAAACCAAGGTTCCACTGTACGTAACTAGAAAAAAAATGCATTTGGGATTACTCGTTTAAAGAGCTTATCTCATACCTAAAACAACATCTCAAAGTTCCCATCTATTAAAAATAACCATTTTTATAATTTACTGTTATTTACAATTCCCAACTGTTCTTTCGATTTTCACACTTCCGTTTTTTTCAGCTTCCGATTATGTTCCTTGTGTAACTCCCATTTTGCATAGTGAAGCCTCAGAATTTTTACATGTATCAACGTGCTCTTGTAACGTTGCATTGGGTTCAAGCCTGAATTCTTCATCCTTCTCTTTACCATTTCTTAAAGTTTCTTCTTCCTTTCAGTACTTGATGCCTAAAAAGAGACCTTGAAGACTGAGCGCTAACGCACAAGAAATACCGCACAGATGGCAAAAAAATTCAGGTGCCTCAGGTTTCGGTTTGCTTTCAGGCAAAGGTGATTTCTCCACCACATTGGCAAAAAGTAAAGCGAAACTAAACTAAACTAAAAGCAAACCGAAACCTGATGCACCTCAATTTTTTTTTACATAGGTGCGGTATTTCTTGTGCGTCAGCGTTCATTCTTCAAGGTCACTTTTTAGGCATCAAACACAGAAAGGAAGAAGAAGCTTTAAGAAATGGTACAGAGAAGGATGAAGATAGTGAAGTCTCAGGCCTAACCTCATTATTGGTATCCGTTCTAGGAGCAGGTTCTTTTTCCTTTTCTTCATCCACCTTTTAGTATACAATGATTGTCTGCAGACGTGCAATGTGTGCCCACAGCAAGACACATATTCTTTAACTGAGCATGCTCAGTAAAGTAAAGCACTCAGGCATGCATAGTAGTTTGAAGAAGGATCAGAAATAGTAGATAGAAGTTGAAACAAAAGATGGAACTTTGGATCTGTAGAATGGTTGGGTATGTTAAAGACATTGTCCAATACTTTTATATTGATGGCCTATCCTCCTTAGAACAGGTAATCAATTGCTGATCGGCTGGGGTCCGACCCACTGCATCCCCGATGATCAGCTTTTTTCGGTGGCAGCCGACAGCCGGAAATGCTCAGTTCTGGAACTGCTCCGTCTTCTGATAACAGGTGTAGGTGGGTACTGCACATTCGCCTCTTATTCAAATTAATAGGAGGTGGATGTGCAGTACCCGGCCACGGCTGCGAATAGAGGACGTGGAAGCTCCGTAACTGAACATTGTGAGCCACCTGCTGATGCCGCCGGCACCAAAAACAGCTGATCGGCGGTGGTGCGTGGTGTCAGACCCCAGCCAATCAGACATTGATGACCTGTCGTAAGGATAGCCCATAAATGTTAAAGCATTGAACAATCCCTTTAAATAAAAGTAAATTAGATAAATAATTATTTTTAATGGCTGAGAAGTTAAATTAAGGGTTTTAGGCATTGAATAATCTTTAGAACCACTTTAGGACCACCCACTGTAAAACATGTTTATATTTCCATGCTATTTGACAGAACTAAAGCACATCCATTATTTTGTTGCTGATTGTGTCCTCCCATAGACTAAAGGGTGCTTTACATGCTGCGATATCGCTAACGATATATCGTCGGGGTCACGTCGTTAGGGACGCACATCCGGCGTCGTTGGCGACATCGCAGCGTGTGATAGCTAGGAGCGACAATCAACGATCACAAAAACGTCCAAAATTGTTGATCGTTGACACGTCGCTCCTTTTCATAGTATCGTTGGTGGTGCATGCCGCTGGTTGTTCGTCGGTCCTGCGGCATCACACATCGCTATGTGTGACACTGCAGGAACGACGAACATCTCCTTACCTGCGTCCACCGGCAATGAGAAAGGAAGTTCCTTGGATGCCTGCCGTGTGACGTTGCTGTGACGCCGCACGAACCACCCCCTTAGAAAGGAGGCGGTTTGCCGGCCACAGCGACGTCGCAGAGAAGGTAAGTCTCTGTGACGGGTGTAAGCGATGTTGTGCGCTACGGGCAGCGATTTGCCGGTGACACACAACCGACGGGGGCGGGTACGCTCGCTAGCGATATCGATAGCGATATCACAGTGTGTAAAGTGCCCTTAAGGGAAGTGAATGGAGTGATGGTCACTCCTGTGCACACAAGTATTTATGGGATAACCTCTGGAAAATGCTTTGCACCTTTTTACAAACCACATCCCTACTGTACCATGTTTTTTTCAATTCTTCACAGCAGTGTACCTGGCTGTCCTGCAAGTTCCCTTACAGTGGGTGGTTGTGTATGAGCACATATGCAGAAGGCACAATTGGACATGTTCCTTGTGAGGCTCCTTAAGGCTAATACAGTATATTCCTGTCATTGTTGGTACTAGTGGTGTTGTGTTTAACTATTCTGTTCACAAACACAACTCTATGTATATCTTTGATGTACTTTTAATTAAATGTACCCTGCTAGTATGATCGGCTTATCGGCTCACCTGAGTTTTGTCGGGCCATAAAAGGTGCAGTCGCTCAGCATTGTGTACAGTAGCTTTAGCACGTCAGTCCACTTACAGGACTTGTTGACTTGTTTCTTTGCATGGATTAAATCATTGCCTTTGCCAGGACTTTTCAAAAGTTATTACATCATAAATACTGACTCCGTACAAACACAAGTGATATAATCCAAAGGATTTAGCAGAACATAGAGCGTTACTTTATTTCCAATAAATATGTCACAATCGCAGAAGAGAATGATGACCGCAGTGATCAGTGCTCTGTATCTTCTCTACTGTTGTGTTCCACACATAGTAACCATTCATATCACAATCTGCTCATAAAAGGTGTCCAGTATAAGTACACCATGTAGTAGCTGCTGGTATGCCGAATTTAGAGCGCACGGTCTTTTCTTCAGAACGCGGTCTCATTATTCTGCAGTGCCGTACTATACTTTGTGCTGGCATTTATGAGTAGTAGACTGTTTTCTTGTAGTGGGGTCCATTTAAACGGCCCAACCAGTGATATAAACTTTTACTTATCACCAGTGGTTTAAATGCCTGTTTTCCCACAATCTATACTAGATCGCTCATTGTGCCTAGACTACCATCATTACTCGGCAGTGCAAGTCCTGTTTATTCCCAAAAACAATAATCTTTTATGCTTCTAAAAGTCATTTCACCCAATCAGCAAGGATCATTCCACTCCATGAACGAGCGTTTTGCTCAATCATTGGGTGATCGGTAGCCTATTCACACAGCAAGATAATTGTTAAATGAGCATTTTTAACAGCGCTCATTAATGATTATCTGACAGTGTAAATGTCCCTTTTACTCCTTCATTGTGCCATCCTGCCTATGATTAACCAGTGTATCCCCCTAGAGCTTTTGGACAGTAAAAATCAGTCATTCACGGTGGAGTGAAGAAGCAGTAGCCAACACATTTCATGAATAGAGATGGGCGAACCTGAGGTTTGATGTTCGTACCGAACACAGACTTTACAAAAAAGAGATATCGGGTGCTTTACGTATGCAAACCACTTGCGTGAACATGGCTGTGCTCGGGTACACTCGGTGCACTGCCCAGTGTGAGCCGCTTGCAGTGTTTGATTGGCTCACACTGGAGGTAGCAACAATACAATTGGATGTAGTGTGCACCCCCCAACAAAAGAAATGGAAAAACCCCGTCCACCTGCCCCCAAAAGTGTTCTCTTTATGGCTGGCTGCATTTGAACCCGAACTGCCTAATTAGTGGCTTCCATTGGGGTTCAGGGGAATCCTGGTCCCAAACTGAACTTCATCTACAGTTCAGTGGAATCCGCCAAACCGAACATCCACGGTTTCACTCATCTCTACTCATGGATACATCCGACTCCAACCTAGTCACAATCTCCAGCACTAGGGTCACTATAAGGGTTGCAGATGCAGCCTGGGCCTCTAACATAGGGGTTTCACAGGCTCATATACCACAGCTGGGCCCAGTGCACAAGTTATTGACTGCTAAACATTAGGATATGTGTGGGAGAAACAAATTTCTAAAAAGAATCAGTATATAATATCTTGAGGCTCACTGATCAAATACGGATCAATAATACTGCTGTGTGAATGAGGCCTAATAGAGACATGGCTTCTGCTCAGTACATAGTGAGTGATGGCTATAACCGCACCCCGGCACTGACTGACCTCCGATTTAGTAGTGTACGAGGGGCTGCTGATAAGTCTTCGGCTTTGTGTTTTTTTCTGTTTCTATCTATGGTAACGAATGTTACATTACATGAAAGCCTTATGTGTCTAATATATGTTTTCAAAATTTTGCTTTTGTTGCTTATGGTAAATGTTCTATGCACGCGGGGAAAACAAAATGGCGGAGCCTAATGCAATATTCACAGCAACTGAGAACAGAGGAGTGATAAAATTCTTGTTTCTGCAAGGAAAGGCCTAGAAGGATATTCATGGTGATATGTCACAGACATTGGGGAATCAATGCCCTTCATATTACACAGTTAAGAATTGGGCTGCCTAATTTAAAACAGGCCTCTTCAGCACCAATGATGAGGAACGTCCTAGATGACCGAGAGTGGTTGTTGTTCCAGAGATTGTTGATGCTGTGCACAACCTCATACTGGAGAATCAACATATTTCAGATAAAGCAATAGCAGACATCATGGGGATTTCCCGTGAACGTGTTTGTGTCATTATCCATGAACAGTTAGACATGAGGAAGCTATCTGCAAAGTGGGTCCTCAAATGTTTGACAACAGATCAGAAAAGCATGTGAGTGAAAACTTCCCGGTCCATTTGTCAGCATTTCCAGACTGATAAGTACTTCCTTGATCAACTGGTCACTATGGATGAGACCTGGATTTATTTGTGTGACCCTGAAAACAAGGAGCCATCAAAAGAGTGGACGCACAGTGGTTCTCCTCTTCCAAAGAAGTTCAGGGTGCAACAATCAGCCACTAAGGTGATGTCGTCTGTGTTCTGGGATAAGGAGGGCGCGCTGTTAGTGGACTACCTTCAAAAGGGTTCCACCATCAATGCAAGGCATTACATTAAACTTTTGGACCAATTGAAGGCAGCTCTGAAGGCCAAGAGGCGCGGCAAGCTGTCCAAAGGAATCTTGTTCCTGTAAAACAACGCCTCCGCTCACACTGCACAAGCAACCACAACAAAACTGGCAGAGCTGGGCTTCCAGCTGGTTGACCATCCACCTTATTCACCAGATCTAGTGTCCTCCGACTATCATCTGTTTCCAAACCTGAAGAAACACCTCAAGGGTACCACATTTCACACCATTTCTGATGCCATGGCTGCTACAGATGCCTGGTTCGAGGCACAGCCAAAATTCTTCTTTTTGCTAGGCTCACAGAACTTGGAATACCGATGTAAGAACGGTGTTGACATCAGTGGAGGATATGTGGAATAAATGTAAAGTTTCATCATCCTATCTTGTTTCTTTCTGGGTAAAGCCAAAGACTTATCAGCAGCCCCTAGTATCAGAGCTGAGCTGACTGTCAGCCAGTGGCGGGGTGCGGTTATAACCATCACTCACTATGTTCTGAGCAGAAGCCGCGTCCCTATGACTAAAAGCCAGAGGCTGCTGAGAGGAATACAGTTTCTTTTTTCTCTGTAGCCGGGCTTTCAGTGCGGCAGGCAGCCAGCTTTAGAACACTAGAAACCTGCATATTAACCCCATATCTGCAGGTAAAGGTCCAGTCACACTAAGCAACTTACCAGCGATCCCAACAACGATAGGAATCGCTGGTAAGTTGCTAGGAGGTTGCTGGTGAGATGTCACACTGCGACGCTCCAGCGATCCCACCAGCAACCTGACCTGGCAGGGATCGCTGGAGCGTCGCTACACAAGTTGCTGGTGAGCTCACCAGCAACCAGTGACCAGCCCCCAGCGCCGCGTGGAAGATGCTGCGCTTGGTAACTAAGGTAAATATCGGGTAACCAACCCGATATTTACCTTGGTTACCACCGCACGGAGCTACACGTGCAGAGAACAGGGAGCAGCGCATACTGAGCGCTGGCTCCCTGCTCTCCTAGTTACAGCACACATCAGGTTAATTACCCGATGTGTGCTGCAGCTAAATGTGCACAGAGCAGGGAGCAGCGCACAATGCTTAGCGCTGGCTCCTTGCTCTCCTAGTTATAGCACACATCGGGTTAATTAACCCGATGTGTGCTGCAGCTAAATGTGCACAGAGCAGGGAGCAGCGCACACTGCTTAGCGCTGGCTCCTTGCTCTCCTAGTTACAGCAGACATCGGGTTAATTAACCCGATGTGTGCTGCAGCTAAATGTGCACAGAGCAGGGAGCAGCGCACACTGCTTAGCGCTGGCTCCTTGCTCTCCTAGTTACAGCACACATCGGGTTAATTACCCGATGTGTGCTGCAGCTACATGTGCACAGAGCAGGGAGCAGCGCACAATGCTTAGCGCTGGCTCCTTGCTCTCCTAGTTACAGCACACATCGGGTTAATTAACCCGATGTGTGCTGCAGCTACATGTGCACAGAGCAGGGAGCAGCGCACAATGCTTAGCGCTGGCTCCTTGCTCTCCTAGTTACAGCACACATCGGGTTAATTAACCCGATGTGTCCTGCAGCTACATGTGCACAGAGCAGGAGCCGGCACTGACAGTGAGAGCGGAGGAGGCTGGTAACAAAGGTAAATATCGGGTAACCAAGGACAGGGCTTCTTGGTTACCCGATGTTTACATTGGTTACCAGCCTCCGCAGAAGCCGGCTCCTGCTGCCTGCACATTTAGTTGTTGCTGTCTCGCTGTCACACACCGCGATCTGTGCTTCACAGCGGGACAGCAACAACTAAAAAATGGCCCAGGACATTCAGCAACAACCAACGACCTCTCAGCAGGGGCCAGGTTGTTGCTGGATGTCACACACAGCAACATCGCTAGCAACGTCACAAAAGTTGTTCGTTAGCAGCGATGTTGCTAGCGATGTTGCTTAGTGTGACGGGGCCTTTAATAGCATTTAGGGACAAGACTGGTTCCTTTTACTGTATGTAAATTGACTGGATACAGTATTTACTAAGCTAGTGGCACAAAAATATTCTACGGGAAAAAAATGACTTCTTTGCATTAACTGTGATACCAATTTGTTATAGAAAAGATCATTTTTTATGTGTTTTTAGGAAGCTTGGTTAATCTGTGACAGATTCATTGCTCTGTATTCTCTGAAGAGAATCTGTCACCAGATGTTACACTATCTGAGAACAGCGTGTCAGGAGCAGAGATACTGATTCCAGTGCTGTGCTCTTTCAGCTGCAGATTTATCAGTTCTCTGAATGCTGAGCTCTGAATAACGCCTGATTATGTTCACTGTGCATAGGCACAAAGCTGTGAATCAGTGTTGGTGTTGGGGTTTTACAGAGCTCATGAATATCCTTGATTACCTGGCAGCGAATTTTCTGGTCCTCTAGTGATTTTATCAAAACTACAGCAAGCAGCCCATTAAGTGACACATTGCTGTAATCATAGTCTCGGTCTATACATTATGCTGCTCTCATTAAAAGGCAAACATTTAATGACAGATTCCCTATAAAGGAGTTTCTGGTTTCAGTAAACTATTGTCCCTAGGCGTAGTTTAGTGAAAAACAAATAAACTGTGCTTTACTAACTAAAGAGGTTTAAAAATAAGAGGATTGCCGTCCTCCAGTATTAAGCGGGCTTTACACACTGCGATATCGGTCCCGATATCGCTAGCGTGGGTACCCGCACCCATCTTTTGTGCGACACGGGCAAATCGCTGCCCGTGCCGCACAACATCGCCCGGACCCGTCACACATACTTACCTGCCCGGCGACGTCGCTGTGACCGGCGAACCGCCTCCTTTCTAAGGGGGCGGTCCGTGTGGCGTCACAGCGACGTCACTGAGCGGCCGCCCAATAGAAGTGGAGGGGCGCAGATGAGCGGCCGGAACATCCCGCCCACCTCCTTCCTTCCGCATTGTGGCCGGGAGGCAGGTAAGGAGAGGTTCCTCGTTCCTGCGGCGTCACACATAGTGATGTGTGCTGCCGCAGGAGCGACAAACTACATTGTTACTGCTGCAGTAACGATAATCGAGAATGGACCCCCATGTCACCGATGAGCGATTTTGCATGTTTTAGCAACGATGCAAAATCGCTCATCGGTGTCACACGCAGCAACATCGCTAATGCGGCCGGATGTGCGTCACCAAATCCGTGACCCCAACGACTCCGCATTAGCGATGTCGCAGCGTGTAAAGCGGCCTTTAGTCTATAGTTCCTAGATATTGCCGTGTCTTATCCCTGTGGATGCTAAGATAGTGATTCTGTTTTATTATGTGATATGCCATATGTAGCTGCAGTATCTGTAAGGGCCTGTGGGGTACTGCAATGGGCATGATACAAATGTGGCATCTGTGACACTACAGTATCCTCCATTGATTGATCATGATGTCAATTATGTAATGATATATTATTAGTTGCTTCTTTATTTTTCCGAAGACATGATTTTTCTATTGTTATAACAATGTTTATTCTACTACAGTATCATTTTTCTGTAGCATCCTATGACCTATGAGTGGTACTGTGATTAAAATGAGCATGATATCTGGTACTGTTCAGAATAGATATGTTTCTGCATGATCCTACACGTAGTGATACACTTTACATCATGTAAGGGTTACATGCCTGCCTATAATCTAGGAGCATAATATCACAAATGGAAGTCTTTACAAACAGACTAGACCGACATCTGTGTGGGATGATATAGTGTATCCTGCATTGAGCAGGGGTTGGACCAGATGACCCTAAAGATCCCTTCCATCTCTATGATTCTATGATTCTATCATTGCACTCCTCAGCGATACTTCATTTTTCCATTGGGATTGCTGTTCTATGTTAATATATTATTTTGCATGGAATAATAAATCAAAGCACAATGGCGTAGGGACGGTATTACTTCTGTATCTACAAGTGAAGAATGTGATAAATCTGGAAATATTTTTAGATTAACCCACCAGAATAGTGTTTTACACTCCACTGCATTCTCCTAAGGCTGCTTTCACACTACGTTTTTTTAACATAATAATAATAATAATAATTTTATTCATTTATATAGCGCTATTAATTCCACAGCGCTTTACATACATTTGCAACACTGTCCCCATTGGGGCTCACAATCTAGAGTCCCTATCTGTATGTCTTTGGAGTATGGGAGGAAACCGGAGTACCCGGAGGAAACCCACGCAAACACGGGGAGAACATACAAACTCCTTGCAGATGGTGTCCTTGGTGGGATTTGAACCCAGGACCCCAGCGCTGCAAGGCTGCAGTGCTAACCACTGAGCCACCGTGCCGTCATGCGTCATGAACGTTTTTTTAACGCAAAAACGGATCCAGTGCAAATGCGTTTTCATTTCAATGCATTTGCAATGGACTCGCGTCAACATGTGTTCACCTGCGTTTGCGTGCGTTATAGTGAGGATCCCGCGACTTGCAGTTTTTTAACATTTTTCAAAAACGCTACTTGTAGCGTTTTGGAGCTTCGTCCAAATGCTGCAAATTGCTGGATCCTGACTATACTGCATGCAAACGTATGTGAACGCTGGCATGCTGATAGACAGGATCCTGCTTGCTCTACTGAGCATGCCCAGAAACCAGCCTGGCGTGATCAGTCTCTCTCTCCCCCTCCCTCTCTCTCCTCTTTCCCCCGCATGAGAGCGGAGGACGCTCGGAACCAAGGTAAATATCGGGTAACCGCGGTCTTAGTTACCTGATGTTTACCTTGGTTACGTGTGCAGGGAGCAGGCAGCCCTGCTCCTAGCAGCTGCAGACGCTCGTAACCAAGGTAAATATCGGGTAACCGCGGTCTTAGTTATCCGATGTTTACCTTGGTTACGTGTGCATGGAGCAGGCAGCCCGGCTCCTAGCAGCTGCGGATGCTCGTAACCAAGGTAAATATCGGGGATCCAGGCAAGTTACCCGATGTTTACCTTGGTTATGAGCCTCCGCAGCTGTCAGAAGCCGGCTCCCAGTCTTTCACGTTCAGTTCCACTCACTCCCAATCACATGACTCCAATGCCCGCCCATAAACTTAAAGTGACAGGATCCTGCAAAAAATAACACATGCATTTGCATGCGTTTTTCTTTGCAAAAACAGGATCCGCTTTTGCAGCAAAAAAACGTTCATGACGCATGCTAAAAAAACCTAGTGTGAAAGCAGCCTAAGGCTATGTGCGCACTAGGCGTTTTTGCCGCGTTTTTAGCGGCGTTTTTTTACCGCGTTTTTGTGCTGAAAACGCAGTGACATTGCTTCCCCAGCAATGTCAATGGGTTTTCAGAAGTGCTGTTCTCACACAGCGTTTTTTTTTAGCTGCGTTTTTGTGGTGACCACAAAAACGCAGCATGTCAATTATTTCTGCGTTTTCCACTGCGTTTTTCACTCATTGAATTCAATGAGATGTTAAAAACGCAATGAATAACGCATATAGCCGCGTTTCTATGACTAAAAACGCAGCTATAAACGCAGGGGGTGGGTACTACAGTGACGTGTACAGGAAGAGGATTCCTTCTGTTGGTAAACACAGAAGCATGAATCCTCCCGGTACCGTCACCGCTGCCTCCACCTCCCGTCCTGTGCATGTCAGCTCCGTGCGGCGCCATGTCTGGGCGGGAGGTGGAGGCAGCGGCGAAAACCAAAGTGAACAATAGAAAAAAAAAAATGTCATATACTCACCTGTCCGCAGGGCCCCGGTGCCATGCCCGCTCCCAGCTCCTCCCGGTCCCGCCGCTCTGGCTGTGTGCAGTCTCCCCGGCCGGCAGGACCTTGCTTGCAGGACCTGGCGCTGATCACCTGATGCAGTCACCTGACGCATCAGCTGATCGCGGTGTCGCCGGCTTTTTCGCGCCCGGCCGGCTATCAGCTGATCCTGCCGTCAGGGGACTTCATCAGCTGATTACCGGCAGCTCCGGCAGCGATCGTATAGGATCAGACTCCTGTCCAATCGATCGCTCCAGGAGCTGCCGGTAATCACCACAGCACATAAGTGAGTATTATTTTTTTTTTTTTTCTACTGATGCATCAGCTGATTGTATAATCGGCTTTTATACAATCAGCTGATGTGTGATGTGATTCAGGCACTTGATCCTGACACATCATCTGATTGCTTTGCCTTCCAGCAAACCGATCAGATGATATTGGATCCTGATTGGACGGCGTGGGACCCTGACCCAGGATTACTGCAGAGGGGGGTTTATTTCAATAAAGATGGAGTCACTAATTGTGTTGTGTTTTATTTCTAATAAAATATTTTTCTCTGTGTTGTGTTTTTTTTTTATCATTACTAGAAATTCATGGTGGCCATGTCTAATATTGGCGTGACACCATGAATTTCGGGCTTAGGGCCAGCTATACAGCTAGCCCTAACCCCATTATTACCTAGCTAGCCACCCGGCTTCAGGGCAGCTGGAAGAGTTGGATACAGCGCCAGAAGATGGCGCTTCTATGAAAGCGCCATTTTCTGGGGTGGCTGCGGACTGCAATTCGCAGTGGGGGTGCCCAGAAAGCATGGGCACCCTGCACTGTGGATTCCAATCCCCAGCTGCCTAGTTGTACCCGGCTGGACTCAAAAATTAGGCGAAGCCCACGTCATTTTTTTTTTTAATTATTTCATGAAATAATTAAAAAAAAAGGGCTTCTCTATATTTTTGGTTCCCAGCCGGGTACAAATAGGCAGCTGGGGGTTGGGGGCAGCCCGTACCTGCCTGCTGTACCCGGCTAGCATACAAAAATATGGCGAAGCCTACGTCATTTTTTTTTTCTTTTTGGGCAAAAAACTGCATACAGTCCTGGATGGAGGATGCTGAGACTTGTAGTTCTGCAGCTGCTGTCTGCTCTCCTGCATACACTAGTGAATGGAGGATGCTGAGACTTGTAGTTCTGCAGCTGCTGTCTGCTCTCCTGCATACACTAGTGAATGGAGGATGCTGAGACTTGTAGTTCTGCAGCTGCTGTCTGCTCTCCTGCATACACTAGTGAATGGAGGATGCTGAGACTTGTAGTTCTGCAGCTGCTGTCTGCTCTCCTCCATACACTAGTGAATGGAGGATGCTGAGACTTGTAGTTCTGCAGCTGCTGTCTGCTCTCCTCCATACACTAGTGAATGGAGGATGCTGAGACTTGTAGTTCTGCAGCTGCTGTCTGCTCTCCTGCATACACTAGTGAATGGAGGATGCTGAGACTTGTAGTTCTGCAGCTGCTGTCTGCTCTCCTCCATACACTAGTGAATGGAGGATGCTGAGACTTGTAGTTCTGCAGCTGCTGTCTGCTCTCCTGCATACACTAGTTCTGCAGCTGTCTGCTCTCCTGCATACAATGAACATTTTGAAGAAGGAAATGACATCAGACCTTTTTTTTTTTTTTTTTTCATCAACAATCTTTAATGGCATTGTGCACTGATTAAAAACGCAGTGAGCAAAAACGCAGCAAAAAACGCACCAAATCGCGGCAAAAACGCATGCGTTTTTGCCGCGTTTATTTAGCCGCGGGTGCGTTTTTTAGACAAAAACGCACATAAAAACGCAGCGTGAAAAAAACGCCTAGTGCGCACATACCCTAACCTGGTCACTACTTCACTACATCATCATCTATGGCTGCCATTGGACCTGCAGGATTTATTACCTTTTTAGTCATCATTCTTCAGTGTAGATGGATCTTGTATTCATAATTGTAGAAAAACGTCAACAGCAATAATAATGTAAGTGGTATCCACATTAAGGCATTCATGTCTTTGCTAATAACTTTTTATTTAGAATGTTGTTGTGTATACATGAGGAATAACACTATTTCTGGCCATTATATGTCTTGTATTCTGCATTTTTACGAGTTTTCCAATCTGCAGGTTACTTCTAGTTTTCAGTTTTCTCTGAATGGATGGAAACTAGGTGATATCTGATATGATGTCTCTTATAAGCTGTACACAGACATGGATTCAGGCTCATTTTAAACTGTAGCACACAGAGAGAAGCAACAGTATGGAGAACATTATACCGCGGTACTGAGCTGTGTTGCTGTGAGTCTTGCCCTGGAATGGAGTAAAACAGTTGTTTGGAACTGCCTAGGTCTGTCTGGCCCCATCACACGCAACGATATCGCTAGCGAGCGTACTCGCCCCCGTCATTTGTGCATCACGGGCAAATCGCTGCCCGTGGTGCACAATATCGAAGACCTTATGTCCATCTAGTTCATCCTATTTCAGCTGTTCTGTTGATCTTGAGGAAGGCAAAAACCCACAGAGTAGAAGCCAATTTTTCCCATAGGGAAAAAAAAATCCTTCCCGACTCCTAAAGCTGGGTCAACTATCTACCTGTAATATTATATTATTCATAACCTTCTACACTGTTACTAACAAGAAAAGCATCCATTCCTCTCTTACAATCATTCAGTGAGTTGGCCATCACCACTTCCTCAGGAAGAGAGTTCCAGAGCCTCACTGCTCTTACCGTGAAGAACCCTCTTCTATGCTGATGCAGACATTTTCTTTCCCACAAATGAAGAGAATGCCCCCTTGTTCTTGTCACAGTCCTTGGTACAAACAGATCATGGGAGAGATCTCTGTATTTTCCTCTGATATACTTGTACATATTTATTAGGTCTAAGGCCTCATGTGCACGTAACTGCTGAATATTCTTCAGCGTTTTGACAGCACATGTGCGCGTGAAATCGCTACAGAAACACTGTATAATGGATGCAGTTTTTTAGTACAAAAAAAGCCGATTTCATGCGCTCGGGATGCTGCCCCCACCATAGACAGAGCGGGAGCTGCATCCATAGTGCACAAATTAATTGACATACTCATTTTATGAACTCACAGATTTGGGTCAAAATTTTAGCACCCAAATCGCTGCGTTCATAAAAGCATCGTGTGCACGTGTCATGCACAATCCACATAGATTGTGCTGGGGACGCAGGACGCATGCATTTACGCTGCAGTGCAATACGCAGCGTAAATGCATTGAATTACGCAATGTGCACACGAGCCCTAAGGGCCGCTTTACATGCTGCGACATCACTAGCAATTGCTAGTGATGTTGAGCGCGATAGCACCCGCCCCGTTGTACGGCTGATATGTGGTGACCGCTGCTGTAGCAAACATTATCGCCACGGCAGCGTCACACGCACATACCTGTTCAGTGACGTCGCTGTGACTGCCGAACAATCCCTCCCTCAATGGGGAGGTGCGTTCGGCGTCACCGCGACGTCACTAAGGGGCCGGCCAATAGAAGTGTAAGGGCGGAGATGAGCGGGACGTAACATCCCACCCACCTCCTTCCTTCCGCATTGCCGGCGGACGCAGGTAAGGTGAGGTTCGTCGTTCTTGCGGTGTCACACATAGCGATGTGTGCTGCCGCAGGAAAGACGAACAACATTGTACCTGCAGCAGCAACGATAATTGGGAATGGACCCCCATGTCACCGATTAGCGATTTTGAACGTTTTTGCAACGATTCAAAATCGCTCATAGGTGTCACACGCAAAGACATCGCTAATGCGGCCGGATGTGCGTGACAAATTCCGTGACCCCAACGACATCGCTTTAGCAATATCGTAGCGTGTAAAGCGGCCCTAAATCTTCTCTTTTCTAGAGTAAATAGGCCTAATTTTGATAACCTTTCTGGGTATTGTACTGCACCCACTCCATTTATTATTTTAGTATATATACTTCTATAGATACAATAGTATTATAGAAAAGGTTATCTTATCTTGTTAAAGGGGTTGTCCACTACCTATTGATTGAAATTGAAAAGTCCCTGTAAAAACAGGCAATTTTACCTGTTATTAATGTTATTGTTTACTGCTCACTGGCTAGGTTACCAACCACCTCTACAGTCACTCAGTGGTGGCTGGTTTTCCAGACATGGAGCATGTGCTTATGAGCGCTTGCTTTGGAGCTGCTCTGAGGCTGGCTGGATCAGTAGATCTGACCGCATTCATTGCCCCTGTATTCCTATGATGCTGCAGCAATGTAGAGTGCACAGTCTGAACCAGCGATCTGACCGAGCTTCTCATGTGAATGATTATTCTTCAAGAACTGCCCCTAAGCAGGAACCCAGAAGGCACTGATATGGTGGGCTCCTCAACATAAGGCCTCTTTCACACGTTCCTGAAAAACCACACACGTTTTTCACGGACGTGTCAGAGGTGCGTTTTGCCCTCCGTGAGCCGTGTTTATGGCCTACGTGTGTTCTCCGTGTGTTATCCGTGATAACACACGGTGTACGGGAACTTTCTACTCACCTGTCCCTGGCTTTGCTGTCCGTGGTGCTGAACTTCGGTCTCCGGTCCTGCTGACTCCCCGCTGCTGCTGCTTCCGGCCGCAGTGAAGTGAATATTCAATGAGCATAATGAGCGGCGGTCGGAAGCAAGTGACAGCAGTGGCAGAGACAGGAGGGCTGGAGAAGGTGAGTAAAGTTTTTTTTCTTTAATTTTCTCAAACACGTGTGTTTTCTCCGGCGCGTGTCACATGAAACACCAATGTGTGGTCCGTTTGCGTTCCATGTGACACCGGAGAAAAACGGACATGTTGACGTGTGGAGCACACGGGCACACGTATGCTCCACACGTACACACGGTCCATGGCAGAACACGCACGTGAGCGCAGACCCATTGATTTTAATGGGTCTACAGGTGTGCCCGTGTCTCCGGTACGTGAGGAAAAGGACCAAGCACGTACCGGAGACACGGACATGTGAAAGAG
This sequence comes from Anomaloglossus baeobatrachus, assembly GCF_048569485.1. NCBI lineage: Eukaryota > Metazoa > Chordata > Amphibia > Anura > Aromobatidae > Anomaloglossus > Anomaloglossus baeobatrachus. The sequence continues at coordinate 403,651,930 of NC_134355.1, forward strand.
GCCTATGAGACGAAACACACCCTTCAGAATCTTTCCTGGCTTTGCTCTGGAATGTATCAATTTATGCTACCATAGTGATTTTATCTTTGTCGTTTATTATCATATAGGCTGGCATTTTGTATTGTGTTGTCAAGTATCTGATTAAAAGCTGATTTATCCACAATTATATGTACTGTAGAGCTTGTGTAACGATATGTCTGACTGAATAGGGAATGGCATAGGTTAGTGGTTAGCGGACCGTAGTCTGTTTTTCCTGGCATGCTAGGTGGTGTTGGTTGGCCAGCCATGACCGCTCCACCTCAGACAGAAGAAATAAACTGGGAACATCTCTACATAGCAGTGACACCTGACTCCACGTCAATGAGACTCATGGACCGGCAGAGGCAGGAAGCCCTCCCTGTACAAGCCTGAGCCCTGTGCAACCACTTGTATGTGTTGAATGGTGGAAAACATGGAGTTTTCTCTGCTGGTTATCATAGTTTTTTTTTGAAAAAAAAATTACAGTAAAAGCATAGATATCTCCATGACTGTAATATTTAGCCTTTTCTCTGTAAGGGCTTATGTTCGCAATTGCAGGGTGGACATACTTTCTAGTTTCTTCTGACATGAACTAATAGCTTCATGGGCATTACGGATGCTGTTAGTTCAGGTAAGGAGACTAGTGGTTGGTCCTGGAATTGCAGCAGTAACATGACCCTAAGGGCCTGTGCCACGATCAGTGTTATTTATGTTTTTTACGCTACATATTTTCGCTGTGTAATCTCATGTCCACTGTGCTTCTTTTTTCACTGTATAAACTGACCTGCAGTGCCTTTATCCGGGCCACAGCATGCCAATTTCTCTTGCGAGTACTCTGAGAATTTGCCCAAAGACTTGAATTAAATGCGGAAAATCCACACATAAAAAAAATGCATTTGTGTTTTTAGTGCGTTTACACAGCAATAACACCAAAAAATGCATCTAAACAAAAATTCAGGTATCAGCCGACACAGAGGTGGCACATCTTAGAGGCACCAATTCTAGCGCTTCGCCTCGGCTCTTCCCAATGCTGTGGTGCAGTGGCAATTGGGGTAATGGTAATTGGGATTGATGTCAGCTGTGTAGTGTCAGCTGTCATCAAGCTGAAGGTATAGTAATGTTGAGGCGTCTATCAGACACCCCCCATTACTAACCCAATAAGTGAAAAGAAAAACACACCTATAAATACTTTATTTGAAAGAACACTCCCCACACTTTCCCTGGTTCACCAATTAATATTAAGAAGAAAATATCCATGCAGGTCTACCGTAGTGCAGGAAATCCGTCATAGTCCAAGGAATCTGACGTAGTCCACAAATGGAAACCTGAAAAATGTAAAAAGAGAAATATAAACAAGGCACTGTCTCTCGTTCACCAATTTATTAGAAAGCAAAGTTCCCAGGTCCGACATAGTCCAGAGGGTCCCACGTCTTTCCTCGATTACATAGATGAAAGACTATGGAGCCTCATAACGAAGCTCAGAACGAGGCTCCATAGTCTCTCACCAGCAGCCAGTCCCGTCTCGCGTTGCTATCCACTACACCCGGGACACTGATGAGCAGGACACTCTGGTGGGACATTCTGATGGTATAATGATAACTTATGTATCCATTTATTACGCATTTCAATTGTTGTCATTTAAGAACCTTCATCATTTCCTTTCATGGGATAACATATGTGCTGGTGATGTGGCATACAAGTGTAGGACTGATTAATGTACAGTTATCAGACATCAGTCTTGCAATGGGCTGTGTACCACGCAGTGCCCCCATACTAGTGATTAGCTCAGTTTATGTAACATTTTTTATTCATAGTTATCATGTATGCTGAAAAAGCTCTTAAAATGCATTCTAAAAATGTCCATAGGGCCCCATTAGTCAAAAAAAGCTAAACAATTCTCCTTTTTCTACTCTTCTGGCTAAAATATGTCACTATAATGCAAAGAAGGTATATAGTGGCTTTGTTGTCCATGCTATATTGTATCACTGAATCAAATAAACAAGGTAATTTGTGATGTACATTTTTCTAACATAGGAACCTACAGGTGATGAATGAAGCAGAGGCTAAAAGCCAAGTGTGAACACAGCCTTACCAATGGTATATTCAGCTCTGCTACATGTAAATCACAGCAAGTGACCATACAGCGTGACTGCTTGCTGTGAGTGCACACAGAGACTGAGCCACTATCAGCGGTGACATCATCTAATAGATGCAACAATTTTGAACGGCTGCACGTTGCTATTTTTAGGCTGGGGGCGGTCCAATAAGCATAGACCTCCCCAGTCTGAGAATACCAGCCCCTAGCTGTCAGGCTTTATCTTGGCTGGGTATCAAAATTGAAGGGGACTGCATGTCAGTTTTTTAAATTATATATTTAACTAATTTAAATATATATGTTACAGGCAATGTATGAAAACCCGGCATTTTATAGAATACCTAGGCAATGTATACAATCCCTGTCGTTGTCAGGCAAGGTATGAAATATCTGCGTTGTTCTATACTTTCCCTAGGCATTACATAAAATGTCTAGGTATTATAAAGAATGACAAGAACTGCTCAGGCAAAGTCTGATATAATGCCCAGATTGGAAAAGTCTTTAGTAACAAACAGTCAAAAAACTAATGAAAGAAGTAACAAACATTCAAAAAACTAATGAAAGAAGAAATCCTAAATGAACATCAAGATATCTTTACTGGGAAAAAAACACAAAGAAACAGAAGTGTCATTCCTGACTTTAGTCTTTAGTAACAAACAGTCAAAAACATGAAAGAAGAAATGCAAAATGAACAACAGGATATCTTTGCTGGGAAAAAAAAAGGAATCAGAAGTGTCATTCCTGACTATTTGTTGCCGCACGGGAGGCTAAAATGGCATTTTGAATTGCACTTCATTTTTTTTTTTTACGCAAAGGCATTTGTTAGTTTGGCACTTAGTCTTGCACATACACCTCAAAAATCCTTGGCCACTTCCTGTGGAGTGAGCAGTAGCAGCAGATCAAAGAGGTTTTTTTTGGTTAGGAACATCTTGAACCTTGAGCAAGCCCTTTTGACAAACACTGAATTGTGTTCTTGCATAGAGTTGGTTCAAAATGCTGCCTGCTCTGTCCACCTACTTTTGGATGGACCACCCCTGTAGTATTCTATACTCCACCTGTTTGTCATTTAGGCATTCTATAGAACGACTAGGAAATGTATGAACATCTGATGTATTTCATACTTTGACGACCCATTTCCGGCATTGTATACATTTCCTAGGTATTCTATAGAATGTCTTTTTTTACACATTGCCGGTAACATACATATATATATATATATATATATATATATATATATATATATATATATATATATTTATATACTGTATATAAAAAGCCGCATGTGGTTCCTCTTATTTTGATACACAGCCAAGATAAGTGCAGGGCTGGAGGCTGCAGCCTGTAGCCATGGGCTTTATCTGTACTGGGTATCATAATACAGGTATTTATTTATATACCACGATACTGACATGAAGACAGCACCTGTGAGTGGTTGCAGTCAGACGCTGTCACACAGGGTGGGGGCACGTCTGACTGCAACAATTCAAAGATGCCAGGATGGCTAGTGGACAGGGAAAGCAGTGTAGATGCAATGAGCCTAATGCTTGGCACCGGAAAGGAAGTGAATACGTGACCTGGAAGCATTGTGCTGCCATGATGGATCCTTGGTGAGTACAGCGTGTGCTCCTATCCCCATCCCTTCTACCAACATTTTTAATCTCCGGATTCTGGTCTCCATAGACTTATGTAGAGATCGGATTCCGAACCAGAATCAGATTTTTAAAAAATATAACAGGGACCCGCTAGTTCTAGTTATCTGCGAGTCCGCTCACCTCTAGTCAGAGGCATACAACTCTTCACGAGTGGTGTACACCTACTCCAATCCCTGCTAAATTAAGACCTGTGATGTAGTGAATGCTGCCGCTTGTTATGACTTTGATGCGTGTCAGTCACCATACCCAGCTCCTTCCCCTTTTTCAGAGCTGGGCAAAAATGGCAACATTTTTGCGCTGTCTTGGGTTGCTGTTTAAAAGCTTTGATGGATTGGGCCCATAAGTCCCCAGACGGCTTTTCTAAGTATGTTCACTCTGGAATACCGCAGCGTTTCAGCGTGAAACATTCATTCACATGTCTGTGTCTGAATCTGATGTCAGGTTTCTTTTAATTTTTAAGGGTTTTTTTTCCATTCCAGAATAAATTGTTTTGTATATTTTTATCCATTAAAGCACCATTCCAGCATTTTTTTTATTTTCATTTTCAGTGCTGAAGTGCTTCTCTAAATGTAAGTCCCCTGCCCCTGTTCTTATAGTCACTCTCCGGCGGTTTCCTCCTTCTTCATTGCCGCTCTAGTCCTGCGGCGCCATCTTATGCTAGTAACTTCTGACTGGTTGGAAGTCAGACGTTACGTCACAAGCGCTCAATGCAATTTGCCAACTCTGGCGCGCTCCATGAAACACTGGAGCAGCTGGCAGATCACAACTCACCGGAAACAGACAGGAGCAATGCTGGAAAAAGATGAGGAAGGCTGCAGGTGATTATCTTAGGGGGCCTCCATTTAAAGCACCACTCTAGGGCTGAAATAAAAACAAAATGCTGAAGTCATGCTTTAAGTAGGTTAACAAAGACATTTTTGTGCCTAAACAAAGCCATAATGTATAGATTTTGTATAATGTCGTTGAGCCTGTATCCATGGTCCGTTACTAGATGCTCTGTTGCTGCTCTTGTTTTTAGCTTCCATTTGATACAAGCTCTTCAGAACATGACCACTAGCTGTCACTGTCGTTCCAACTATGCCTTATCCATATCTCCACCCCTAGAAACTGAGATACTGTACATACCGCAGTGCTTTGGTTTATGGGGCTTTTATTGTAGATTTATTTGGTGTTTTATCTTCTAACAATGGTAATACAATGTATGATTGTGGCAGTGTGACATATGCAGATATTAAGGAGAATATTAGGATGACTAAAAAAACCTGTCCGCTTATGCTAATAAGGGTTTGATCAGAGTGAGATCCATTTTTCTCAGAGGTGCAGCATAAAGACAGAAAGTCACTCCATCTTCACCATTCAATCAGTTCTGTGAACATTTTTCTCACATTATATATTTTATTCTGCGACATGGTGATAACTTTTGTTGGAGTACAGATTGTTCATGGGTGTAATATCCTGAAAACTACAGCAGAGATTGAGCAGACATAGCCTGCTAGAATGTGTACACAATGTCCTCAGATGCTTCACGTTCATTTGTGTCGGACTTCACATTCTTCAGGTGGACTTTTTTTCAGTCAAGACTGTGTAGAGTAGACCATGGTTCCTCAACCTGTGTTTCGGGATCCACATATGGCTCTCGGGCCTGTGATGTGTGGCTCGCGGCTATCTTCCAGCCTGGTGCATTTGCATCAGGTCTAGCAAACAGCTGTGAGGAGAAGGTCTTCAGATGGTGACTTTTGTGAGTAGCTTCAGATCTGAATGGGGTAGGATCCCCTGGATCTTGGTATACTGCCTTGGTGTGATTTCTGTGGAAAAGCTTTGGCTGTCATTATATCGGTAATGTGGGATCTGGGTGTCACGATTAGGTCGGAGTCACACTTGTAAGTGCATTGTGTGTAACTCATGCGAGTCTCTCATTGAATCACCCGGCTCGGCCGCACACTCTTCTGACAGGAGCTGGTCGGTTGCATGTATCTCTATGCAGCTGAGATGCTCCTGTCCGGAGAGTGTGCGGCCATGCTGGGTGATGTGATGTGAAACTCGCGTGAGTTACACGTGATGCACTTGCAAGTGTGACTCTGGTCTTATGAGAGGGGTGGGGAGCTGTATGTGGCTCTCAAGGTCAGCAAGGTTGGGACCACTGGTGTAGACCCATATGAATCATTTCAGATTTGGTAATTTTGCTTGATATTGTTACTAGACAGTTGAAATGTTGGCACAGTAGTACTGTTGTACCCCAGGCAACTTTCTACTTGACTGTATTTGATGATTATGGTCACATGTCCAAGATGCCGAGGGTTCAGTATAATTTTTAGCAATAAACTTGAATATTTCCTACTCCTGTTTCTGGCTATCACATAAGGACAGTGAGGCCCTGTGCACACCCTGAGTATTTGGTGATATCTTTACCTCAGTATCTGTAAGCCAAAACCAGGAGTGTGTGATACATACAGAAGTGGTGCCCGTGTCTCTATTATATTTTCCTTTTATTGTCCCACTCCCGGATTTGGCTTAGGCCTCTGCCACACTTACGTGACAAAACATAACGATCTGTCACGTACGTGTTAAAGGGGTGGCTTGTTCCCCGTGTGCCATGTTTATGGCACGTACGTGTTCTCCGTGTGTTATACGTAATAACACACGGAGAACGGAAAGTCCTGCCTACCTGCATTATCCGGCGCTGTCTGTGGTGCTGAATGACAGCGTCCGGCCAAAGCCACGCCCCGCTGACGCTGCGTCCGGTCCCCAGTGAAGAAGAAGCGTTGTTCAAATTCACTGGGGGACGGATGCAGGGGACAGCCGCGGCAGAGACTGCAGGTATGGTGGAGGTGAGTATGTGTTTTTATTATTTTTACACTGACACGTGTCTTTCTCCGGCGCGTGTCACACGGGCCCGCATCCACACTACATCCGAGTGGTACGGGTGCGGACCGTGTGACACCCGTACTGCCAGAGCAACACGGACATGTCAGCATTTTTATAAAACGGACACACGTAAGTACGGAATGGACACACGTTCCGTTCCAGAATACTTACGTGTGTCCAAAACAATAACAATACATAGGACCACGTGGGCCCGTGTCTCTGGTACGTGAAAAAAAGGCACACACGTACCGGAGGCACGTGAGTGTGACGGAGGCCTTATAAATACTAAGGTAAAAACTCACCAAATACTCAACGTGTGCATGGGGCCTAAGTGGATACATGGCTGTAGTATACAACTAAAGTTGTAACAGGTTGTAATGAAAATTCATCACATAAACTAGTTTATTTTTTTTCTTCCAATACTAGGGACCATTTCCAGGGAGGTATCCTGGTGAAAAAGTCATAGTTCAGAAGCTGTGCTGCTGTATACAAGTGTTTAGTGACCCAGAGTAGTCACCTGCTGCAATCATCTCTAGTTGCTGGGCAACAGTACTGCGTTATTGAGGCAGCAGTATCAGCCCTGATGTGATTATGTGCGGACCACTCGGGCTGGAAAAATACACAACCATGCGAACAGCTCCATAAACTATAAGGCCATGTGCACATATTGAGTAACTGGTGAGTTTTTACCTCAGTATCTGTAAGCCAAAACCTGCAGTGGGTGGTAAATACAGAAGTGGTGCCGTGTTTTTATTACACTTTCTCTGGGGCCACACGGGCACTACTGCGATCCACTTGCATGAGACTCGGCTCGTGCTGGCAGTACAGCAGAGTCGAGTGTCATGCCTGTGTCCTTGCAACTGAGGTCCGTTTGTGCGAGCAGACCTCAGCTGCGGGGGGCGGGCCGGCACTCAGGAGGGGTGGGAGGGATTTCTCTCCCTCTCTACTGCGTAGCCGGCTATTGCCATTCTCGCACTGCACTAGCAGTACACCGGTGTACTGCGAGTGCAGTGCGATTTTTCTCTCGCCCCATTCACTTGAATGGGTGCGAGAGAAAGAGACTCAGCTTACAATCGCAGCATGCTGCGATTGTTTTCTCAGTCCGATTAGGGCTGAGAAAATAATCGCCCATGTGTGCTGACACACAGGCTAGAATTGGTCCGAGGGGAATGCGATGTTTTATCGCACTCCACTCGCACCGATTTTCTCGCCGTGTGGCTTAGCCCTTGTCTCACTCCTGGTTGTGGCTACAAATACTGAGGGAAAAACTCACTAAGGCCCTGTGCGCACTAAAAAATGGAATTTTCTTAAGAAAATTCCGGACCCTCTGAAAGATTACCGCACCCGAGGTAAAAACCGCAGCAAACCGCACCCAAAAACCGCATGCGGTTTTACCGCGGTTTTGCTTCTGCTTTTCCGCGGGTTGTTCCCTGCGTTTTTTGACCATTATCTATAACAAAAACCGCAGGTACCTGCAGAAAAGAAGTGACATGCAATTCTTTTTGCCACAGAAAACATGCAGCAAAACCTGTTTTTGGAAAAAAACGCAGTGTGCGCACAGCATTTTTTTTTACCATAGGTTTTGCTGGGGAAGGACTGCAACAAGGTCATTTTCAGCAGGAAGACATGCAGCAGATCCGCGGTAAAAATCGCAGCGTGCACACAGGACCTAAATACTCAGTGTGCACGTGACCTTGAAGGTGCAAGCTCCAGTGAAAAACTGATCCGAATGAGCTCCCAGGATAACTTGAATAATTAAAATATCTTACAATGAAACACATATTTGGTAATTTTTTATTTATAAAACAGAACCTTTAATTAGTCATAATATGAAGACAAATAGATCTTTCTATTGTCATTAGCTGACTGGTCAATGGCTGTGTGAATGTAGGCCTCAGTGAGCCTCGTATCTATTTCTTTTCTGAAATGTGATTTGTCCCTTTGTTGCTTGGCATTGTCTGTACGTTGTTGGCTTATGGATAGAAATTTCCAGCTCTGACACCTGTCACATTCTATTCAGAATCGGTGACGCTAGGACCCATTTCCCAGCTGGTGCCTGGAAATGACAAGTCTGTCTGTGACCAGGGAGTCTCTCCGTGTAGCCACGTCATGTGGAGTGCATCTGCCACCAGAATGCCAGGGAGAGGGCCTAAAGCTACCCAGGAGGCTAGATGAGCACATTACCTGTACAATTACTAGAGCTGGTGTCCAATTTGCAATATGTTTTTAGATTTTAAGAGCAAAGGGGAATATTCTGACCAAAAGAATGAAAGTACGATGCAAGAAAACCTTATGTAGACAGTGTTGGTGAAAAAAACTGTATGTGATGGAATTTTGAAAATATATAAAAATCAACCTTTTACTTTACAAGCAATTTTACCCTTGCCGACCTGTGTATTTGGCAACCAGACTGGCACCACTCCTCTGCACACGGTACTGTGTTCTGTGCTGGGCTCTCAGCATGCACATCTGGCACTGCATCCAATACCAAGTACAGACGAGGTGACTATATATATATGTATGTATGTATGTATGTATATGTGTGTGTTTTCTTTTTACCATCCTGAACCTTTTAAGTTTAACTTTAAAGTAGGCGATATCCTATTCCTTCCTTTACTTGCCTTTCTAACAATTCACAATTTAGGCTACTTTCACACATCAGTTTTTTTTCATCAGGCACAATCCGGAAAAAAACGGCTAAAACGGATCCGGCGCCGGATCCGTTTTATCCCCATTGATTTGTATTAGCGCCGGATTGTGCCTGATGGCCTTGCGTTGCATCCGGCTTTTACTGGATCCGTCATAATTGCCTAAAGCGGCGGCCGGAGACAAGGTATCTTGTAACGTTTTTTGGTTCGGCAAAAAAAAATGCATCGCGCCAGATCGGGCATGTTTTACAATGGAAGCCTATGGACGCCGGCGTAATGCGGTAAAAAACGGATCAGATCGCCGGATCCGTTTTTGTAAACTGAGCATGCTCCAATGTATTGTCAAAAATGGATCCAGCAAAAAAAAAAACGGACGAAAAGGATGCAAAAACGTATGCGCCGGATCCGTTTTTTGACGGATCAGGTGTATTGGAACTGTCAAAAAAAGGATCAGGCACATCAGTTTTTGCATATTCTGCGCCGGATCCGTTGCATCAGGCACACGCCGGATTGTGCCTGATGCCAAAAACTGATGTGTGAAATTAGCCTTACCTGGAAGATACACTATCAGACGTGTTCGCTCACATGTTACTGCTATATTTGCAAAATAATTATAAGCTACAAAGGAATAATGATCCTCGACCATGTTACGACTAAGCACCAGGAGAGGGCCCTGAAGGCAGCGTGTGGTCACAGCCAGGAAATGTGACTTATTATTAGGTTGCATTATACAGAGCTCCAGATAAAGAGCATTACTGGGAAGCATTGATAGGAAATTTATACAACGAGGTTTAACAACCAGGGTTAAAAATACGCTGTTACCAAGAAACATAGAAGCTACACTCGTAGATTAATGATCAACTTCCTTTAGAGAGGCAATATCTGTCATTCCCAGAAGCAGGTCAGGTTATAATAAGTACATATTTATTCTGGAATATATACACTTATCATTATAGCGCTCAAGTAAATATGTGCACATTTCTACACACGGTGATGTATGGCATCAGCTATCAGAGATGTGACCAGTGGTAATAGACCGCTTGTACAGCGAGATTAAATGCAGTCATTCTTTTAATATCATCACTTCAGCGATAAGTTTGTTTTTCATCCCTGGAGTGGTGCTTTTAATCTAAGGTTCCTGTCCCTACTCATATATTCACCTTTTTTTGGCGCCACTCCTGTCGGTCTCCAGCAGTTTGTGACCTTTCATGGAGCGTGCCAGAGGTTACAGCTCAATACAAGTCTATGAAAGCCTTGTTCTGGCCTCATTCTGGCTCTCATAGACTTGCATTGAGACCTTGAGGTGTAACTTCTAACGTCCAACCACACTTTATGGGCACAAGATGGCGCCGCAGGACCGGAGTGGTTCTGATTAAAAATGAAGACGCAGGAGGGTGAATATATGAGTAAAGACAGGGAACTCAGATTAAAAGCACCAAAAAAATGTTAGAGTGGTGCTTAAGGTCTCGCTCCCACTTGTGTATAAATGCATACAATGCCATCTGATTTTTTTTCCTGCACCCATTGACTTGCATTGGCGAGTCTCATGACGTGGCCATACACAGCATACTCGATTTTTTGCTTAGCCCAATTACAGCTGGGATTAAAATAAAATCGCAGATGGATACTGCCTCAATGAGTAATATTGCTGTGAGTGCAATCTGATGTTTTAGCGAGCCCTAAGGCTCAGACTGACTAAAATAATAAAAGGAGTAAGGGTACTTTCACACTTGCGTTTATTTCCTTCCGTTACATTCCGCCCTTTTGGAAAACAGCGGAATCCGTTAACGGATTCCGCTGTTTCCCATAGACTTGTATGGGTGACGGATTGTACCAAAAGGACCTGCGTTGCTTCCGCTGGGCGACGCTCCGTTGCTTCCGCCCAGCGGGAGGAACGCAGCATGTAACGTTGTTTTGAGCAGTGGAATCCTCTGGATTTCACTGCGCATGCTCTTTTTTTTTTTTTTAAATCAAACTTTATTTTGGCTTGCGCTGGCCGAACGTTCAGCTGAGCGCCCGGCCGTCGGCAAGCGACAGCGCTCAGCTGAGCGACCGGCCGCCAGCATGCCCGGCCGCCGGCAAGTCACAGCGCTCAGCTGAGCGCCCGCCGGCATGCCCGGGCGCCGGCAAGTGACAGCGCTCAGCTGATCACCCGGCGGCCGGCTACTGGGAGCGATCAGCTGATCACCCGGCGACCGGCTACAGGGAGCGATCAGCTGATCACCCGGCGGCCGGCTACAGGGAGCGATCAGTTGATCGTTCACAATAGTCTGCCGCTGGTAAAACTGTAAAAAAAAAAACAAAAAAAACAAAACGAATTGCGTTGTTTTGCAGCATCCGTTGCATCCGTTGTGCCACTATATGCAACACATCCGTTGCATCCGTTACACAACGCAATGCAACGGATACCGTTCAACGCAAGTGTGAGACTAGCCTAATACTTTTCCTTGACATTCCCCTACAGTTCTTACACTGACCCAGATGCAGTAGTCTCTACTTCTTGTCACTTTAGAAATGGTCCGTGAAGTCTTGTAACAAGTGTTTCCAGCCATAGAGCGATTGATAACATCTATGGTATATACGGATTTTTTATGGTTGCTACATATTTTATTATTTGCTATATTACATTGTTATGTTAAAGCAAGATTAGCTGTCATTTCTGTATCTTTCTGGATGAATCATACTATATATTTCTATACTGATATTTAAAGAGTACAAGTCACTTGCCATTAATAAGTGTTTTTTTTGTACCTGGTGTAAATGCCGATCTCCTGAATCTGGCATTGTTTATTGTTCATGCTTTTCTTAATTTCTGAGATATGTCCCCCTTTTTCTTATATATAAACATAGTCTATTTATCAACTGGGTGTGGTCATCAAGAAGGCTCCCATACAGAAGAATTGGGGACCACACCCCTTTGCATAGCAAGACTAGATCTACATACAATGAAGGGGGCTGGGGGCAAATCCCAAGAATGGAAAGGCGCAAGAAAAAAAAAAGGAAAAATAAAAGATTTAGGAGCATGTTGAATTCGTCAGCATCATATACAGGACTGGTCATCATACCATGTAGAACTGGTCAGCATCCTATGTAGGACTGGTCATCATACCATGTAGAATTGGTCAGTATCATATGCAGGACCGGTCATCATACCATGTTGAATTGGTTATCATCGTATGCAGGACTGGTCATCATACCATGTTGGATTGGTCAGTATCCTATGTAGGACTGGTCATCATACCATGTAGAATTGGTCAGTATCATATGCAGGACCGGTCATCATACCATGTTGGATTGGTCAGCATCATATGCAGGACTGGTCATCATACCATGTTGGATTGGTCAGCATCATATGCAGGACTGGTCATCATACCATGTTGGATTGGTCAGCATCATATACAGGACTGGTCATCATACCATGTTGAATTGGTTATCATCGTATGCAGGACTGGTCATCATACCATGTAGAACTGGTCAGCATCCTATGTAGGACTGGTCATCATACCATGTAGAATTGGTCAGTATCATATGCAGGACCGGTCATCATACCATGTTGAATTGGTTATCATCGTATGCAGGACTGGTCATCATACCATGTTGAATTGGTTATCATCGTATGCAGGACTGGTCATCATACCATGTTGGATTGGTCAGTATCATATGCAGGACTGGTCATCATACCATGTTGAATTGGTTATCATCGTATGCAGGACTGGTCATCATACCATGTTGGATTGGTCAGTATCCTATGTAGGACTGGTCATCATACCATGTAGAATTGGTCAGTATCATATGCAGGACCGGTCATCATACCATGTTGGATTGGTCAGCATCATATACAGGACTGGTCATCATACCATGTTGAATTGGTTATCATCGTATGCAGGACTGGTCATCATACCATGTTGAATTGGTTATCATCGTATGCAGGACTGGTCATCATACCATGTTGGATTGGTCAGTATCATATGCAGGACTGGTCATCATACCATGTTGAATTGGTTATCATCGTATGCAGGACTGGTCATCATACCATGTTGGATTGGTCAGTATCCTATGTAGGACTGGTCATCATACCATGTAGAATTGGTCAGTATCATATGCAGGACCGGTCATCATACCATGTTGGATTGGTCAGCATCATATGCAGTACTGGTCATCATACCATGTTGGATTGGTCAGCATCATATGCAGGACAGGTGATCATACCATGTTGGATTGGTCAGCATCATATGCAGGACTGGTCATCATACCATGTTGGATTGGTCAGCATCATATGCAGGACTGGTCATCATACCATGTTGGATTGGTCAGCATCATATGCAGGACGGGTCATCATACCATGTTGGATTGGTCAGCATCATATGCAGGACTGGTCATCATACCATGTTGGATTGGTCAGCATCATATGCAGGACGGGTCATCATACCATGTTGGATTGGTCAGCATCATATGCAGGACCGGTCATCATACCATGTTGGATTGGTCAGCATCATATGCAGGACTGGTCATCATACCATGTTGGATTGGTCAGCATCATATGCAGGACTAGTCATCATACCATGTTGGATTGGTCAGCATCATATGCAGGACGGGTCATACTATGTACAATTGTCATTTTCATGTACTGATTGTGACCTGCAGAGTCTTATGGAGGAGGCGTACTTGTGATGAGCTCATGCTCATTGCTTCTAGCCGATGCCACTCTCTGCTTTTGTTCTTCATTACAGATATATCTATAATTCTGTGTGGGAATAGGCCATGGAATGTGGATTATTCATAGATTTACCAGGTGAAAAACAAAACAGACGTCAGGCGGCTGATGGTGGAAAATGTTACTTCATGATTACACATCCAGCAATCCGCGCTCTGCACTTCGTTTTTATGGGGAATTCTGTTGCCACATGGTGAGTAATAGATAAAATGCTGTGTAAAAAGCAGCAAAAGTCAGGAAAACCTGCGTTTTGGCTGTAGTTCTTTTTTACTGCCAAGAGATCAGGTTGCAGAAAAAAAGCAACTTGTGAACATAGCCTTAATGTTACTAGGCTGATGCGCACACTTATCTGGGTCATGAATGATAAGTTTGGGACTTGTATAGATTATTCTAAAGAATTTCACATTGAATATTTACATTTAGACCTGTTTTTATATGTATTATGTTCATTTTTCTTTAAAGGGCTTGTCCAAGTGAGAACAAGTGAATAAATGAAACACTCTAATATACTAAAATTAGGAAGGCTGCCTCACTGCCTTACAATGCTAATGATTGGATCTCATATTTATAGCCCATATATGTAAGTATAGGCAGACAAACTTTACAATATTGCTGGATCATAGTATTATTAGGGGGTGGTGAACAGAAGAGGCACTCGCTTAACACCTTACAGTACAGTATATGCAAATGAATATCGCCATCTGCTGGTTGAAAAGTACAAGCTGGAACTAAAGAGTGGAGTGTGTTTCCCAAAGGAAAAGTTAAGAAGAGATGCTGGGTCAGTTGATAGCAGAGGATGCACGTCTATGGCTACCAATGCCATAGAAGCATCCAAGAGTGACCCAAACCTGAAGAAGACCTGAGCTACACCGGTTCCACAAAAAGACCGAACACCGGCACCAGAAGATGTTCTGAGGCCATTGCTTCCTATCCAGACTCATAGTATAAAGTGAGTAAAGTTAAGCCCGCTTTACACGCTACAAGATATCTTACGATGTGTCGGTGGGGTCACGTCGTAAGTGACGCACATTCGGCATCGTAAGGTATGTTGTAGCGTGTGACAGCGACGTGCAATTGCGATTGAACGAAAAACCGTTCATAGCATAGTTCATTCCTGACGAATTGAACGTCAGATTGTTCATCGTACCCGGGGTAGCGCACATCGCATTGTGTGACACCCCGGGAACGATGAACAGATCTCACCGGCTTCATTCGGCTCCCGGCCCAGAATGCGGAAGGAAGGAGGTGGGCGGGATGTTTACGTCCCGCTCAGCTCCGCCCCTCCGCTTCTATTGGCCGGCTGCCGCGTGGCGTCGATATGACGCCAAACGTCCCTCCCACTCCAGGAAGTGGACGTTCGCAGCCCACATCGAGGTCGTATGGTAGGCAAGTACGTGTGACGGGGGTTAATCGTATGTGCGGCACATTCAACAAATTGAACGTGCTGCACATACGATGGGGGCGTTGCAAATCACATACGATATCGTATGCGAAATTGCAACGTGTAAAGCAGGGTTTACCCACTAAAATTGGACTTGCGGCTTAGTTGGTTGTGCCATAACTGTTAGGGCTTGTGTGTTGTTAGATTGTGTTATCTAGATAAGGGGGGATCGTGACAGAAGCTTATGCATGTCTGACAGAGAGACTAGGGCTAAGATAACTTCGTGATGCTTGTTATTTAGTGTTATAAGTAGCCAAGTGTAGTAATATTGCATTTGTATTTTGTACATTTCTTACCGAGTTTAATCTGTTATATCAACGTGACTTACTTCTGATCGTATATTACTGCCAATACTCCTTTATTTGTATAAAATAAAAGCCTGTTGTTATTCACCACTGAGTCGCCTTTACTGCGCCGTTGCATTCTCGTATCTGTATGACCATCCAATGTGAAGTTGAAGCGTTGTGTATTTAGTGCAGATTTTCAGCACATAGTATCTGTAGCATATTATAATAATGGGGAATTTTATATTAATCTCATCCCAGCATTTTTCTTAGTGCCTTAGGGCTCGTGTGCACGTTGCATTTTTCCTTGCGTTTCCGCAGCGTTTTAAGCACCAGCGTCTCATTGTCAAAATGCATGAGTTTTGGTTTTCAAGCAAAATCTATGGGATTTTGACAAAATTTGTGCGCACGTTGCTTTTTTAAACGCAGTGTTTTGATTGTCAAAAATTTGACAAAATATCTGCGTTTAAAAAAGCAGCCTTTAAATTCTTTTGTCCGTTTGGGCAATGTTCTACACCCATTGAAATCATTGAGTTGTTGAAAAACGCTACCAAAATGCTAAGCAGTGCGTTTGCACTGCATTTTTGTTGCGATCCGCATGTTTATTTGACATAACAAATGCAGGTCTTTCGGTCGGTCTCTCTCTCTATGTCTCTATCTCTCTCTCTGTCAATGTCGGTCTCTCCCTCCCACCCCTTCTCTCATACTCACCGATCCACGATCACTGGCGCAACGCTGCATGGCTGTCACACTGTGGCGGCTTCTCCTCTTTTGAAAATGCCGGCCGCTCATTATTCCATCTCGTATTCCCTGCTTCCCCCGCCCACCGGCGCCTATGATTGGTTGCAGTCAGACATGCCCCCACGCTGAGTGACAGCAGCCTCACTGCAACCAGTCACAGCCGCCGGTGAGCGTGTCTATATCGTGCAGTAAAATAAATAAATAAATAATTAAAAAAAAACATGCGTTTCCCCCCCCCCCCCAAATGATACCCAGCCAAGATAAAGCCACACGGCTGTGGGCTATTATTCTCAGGATGGGGAGCACCATGTTATGGGGAGCCCCCATCCTAAAAATATCAGCCAGCAGCTGCCCAGAATAGCCGCATCCATTAGCTGCAACAGTACCGGGACTCTACCCGGCTCTTCCCATTGCTCTGGTGCGGTGGCAATCGGGGTAATAAGGAGTTAATGGCAGCCCATAGCTGCCACTAAGTTTTAGCTTATTGATGGCAGGCGTCACTGAGACACCCCCCCATCACTAAATTGTAGAGAAAGTAAATAAACACAAACACCAAAAAATCCTTTATTTGAAATAAGAGACAAAAAAAACACCCTCTTTCACCACTTTATTAACCCCTCAAAAACACCTCCAGGTCCGACGTAATTCACACAAGGTCCTACGATGCTTTGAGCTCTTCTACATTGGAAGCTGACAGCGAGCGGCCATAGAGAAGGACTGCTAGCTGCGAGCTCCACGCAGCAACAGAAGTGAGTCGCGCGATCAGCTGTGCTGTCACTATGGTTACCCGCGGCCACCGCTCTCAGGTGGAGGACTGCAGATTTGCCCACGGGTAACCTGAGTGACGGCACCGCTGATCGCGCGTCTCACTTCAGTCACTCAGGGGATTTACGGTCATGGGTGAGTCCTTCACGTGTGACCGCAAATCAGGCTGCCACACAGAGACAGACGCGCGATGTCAGTGAACTCGGGTGAAGCTCTGACATCACTGCTGCGGACTCCTGGGTCCTGGCACTGACCTCGGAGGTTCATCTGAGTTCATGACTGCACACAAAGACAGAGCCGTGGGATGACAATGAAGTCGGGTGCAGATCATCTGAGTTCATTCTCATCGCCCGACTCTGTCTGTGTCTGCTGTCAGTGGGCATGGAGCCGAGCTGGGGGACCGCACTGACAAAAATGCATCCAAACGCATGTAAAATGCATGCATAATGCATAAAAATACATGCGTTCATTCTTTTTGTCAAAACACAGTGTCACGTCTGCCAGAGGGTGCATTTATTTCTGCACTGGTCAGGACGCAACGTGCGCACGAGCCCTTAGTGCAGAATTGCTGTGCTGACTGGCTTTGTGGTCTAGATTTCCATGGCATTAGACCTCTGACCTGTCATTGTTTTGTTGCCTCGTTTAGAGGATTTCTACAACAAAAACATACTTAACAATTGCAGAAAATGTGTGGCTTTCAGATGCATTAATGCTGCTGATTTCAGTCTAAAATCTGAGCCAAATAACCAGCATATGAAGCGGGCCTATCAGCATGTGTTTTCTGGCATCTTACTGTGTAATGATAGAAGACAGTTGGACGTTATTGGCTGTATCTTCGGTGGTAGCAGCTGTAACGTGCTTCCATGTTACACGGAATTACAAACATGCTTGTGTTTATTTCTGTGGGGTTGTGGTTCTTCTCATTATTCTTCCAAAATCACTTCTGTGTATACTACTATAATATAAGCCATCCACTCAATCATTTTCAGGTCGCATTTCAAGGATCCCATAGCTGCCAGCTGAATAAAGTGTTCTTATTAATTTATTTTTCTTCCATACATTGCAGCGCTTTACAGACAATGTCACTGTCCCCAATGGGACTCACAATCTAAATTCCCTACCACCAGAGAATGTGGAGGAAACCCATGGAAACACGGGGAGAACATACAAACTCCTTGCAGATGTTGTCCTTGGTGGGATTTGAACCTTGGACTCCAATACTCCACAGTTACAGTACTAACCCCATAGCCATCATGCAACCCTTCTTCTTTTGCTTTCGAGGTTGTCTGTATGTAAAAAAAAAAAAAAAGTTTCAGATTCAAGGATAACCTGTAACAAGCAATAAGTTAATGATGTATGCTCACCTGTTCTCACCCTCATGGCTCCAGCACAGACCATTCCTGTGATCTCCACTGGACAGGCAGCGATGACATCCTATTTTTCTGTCACTTAACTGTCAGCTGTAATCCTTATTTAAGGAATTGTCTATGAGGGGGCCACACCCTAAGGTTATGTTGCATATTTGATATGAATTTCCTCTGCTGCCTTATTTGTGAAAATCCAGTGTAATACAGTACCAGCTACATTCATGGCTGAAAGTGGTGGCACCCTTAAAATTGGTCCAGTAAAGTAAGTATTTCTCCCAGAAAACTATTGCAATTACACATGTTTTGTATTACACATTTATTTCCTTTATGTGTATTGTAACAACACAAGAAAAACCTGAAAAAGGCAAATTGGACATATTTTCACCCAAAACTCCAAAATGGGGGGGACAAAATTGTTGGCACCCTGAGCCTAATATTTGGTTGCACACCCTTTGGAATAAATAACTGCAATCAATCACTTCCTATAACCATCAACAAGCTTCTTATACCTCTCAGATGGAATTTTTAGCAAACTGCTCCAGGTCTTTCATATTTGAAGATTGCCTTCTCCCAGCAGCAATTTTAAGATCTCTCTACAGGTATTCATTGGGATTTAGATCTGGACCCATTGCTGGCCACTTCACAACTCTTCAGTGCTTGGTTTCCATCTATTTCTGTGTGCTTCTTGAAGTATGTTTGAGGTAATTGTCCTACTGTAAGACCCATAACCTAGAACGCAAAGCCAGCTTTCTGACACTGGGCATTACATTGGGACCCAAAATTCTTTGATAGTCTGCAGATTTAATGATACTTTGCACACAGTCAAGGCACCCAGTGTCAGAGGCAGCAGCAAAACAAGCCTAAAATATCTTTAAACCTCCACCATATTTGACTGTAGGTACTGTGCTCTTTTTTTTATAGGCCCTCATTCCAATTTCAGTAAACAGGAGACTGATGTGCTTTACCAAAAATCTCTATCTTTGTCTCATCTGTCCATAAGGCACTTTCTCAGAAGGAATTTGGCTTATGTACATTTTGGCAAACTGCAGTCTAGCTTTTTTCACGTCTCTGTGTCAGCAGTGGAATTCCTCTTAGTCTCCTTTTTTAGCGTTTCATTTCATTCAAATGACACTGATGCCCCCTGAGCCTGCAGGACAACTTGAATTATTCTGGAACTTGATTGAGGCTGCTCATCCATCATTCGGAGTATCCTGCATTGCAAGCTTTCAACAATTTTTCTCTGCTGTCCACATCCAGGGAGATTAGCAACAGGGCCATGGGTTGTAAGGAAGGAATAGTAAGATCTCTAGAGATGGACTTTTATGCGGGCGTCACACAATACGATCTATCGTGTGATAGCACGAGCGATCGTACCCGCCCCCGTTGTTTGTGCGTCACGGGCAATTAGTTGCCCGTGGTGCACAAAGTCGTTAAACCCCCGTCACACGCACTTACGTGCTGAGCGACGTTGCTCTGGGCGGCGAACATCCACTTCCTGAAGGAGGAGGGACGTTTGGCGTCACAGTGACGTCACACAGCGGCCTGCCAATAGAAGCGGAGGGGCGGAGATGAGCGGGACGTAACATCCCGCCCACCTCCTTCCTTACGCATTGCCGGTGGAGGCAGGTAAGCTGCGTTCGTCATTCCCGGGGTGTCACACGGAGCGATGTGTGCTGCCTCGGGAACGATGAACAACCGGCGCAGAGAAGAAGAAACGACTCTTTGATAATGAGCGATGTGTCAACGAGCAACGATAAGGTGAGTATTTTTGCTCGTTCACAGTCGCTCATAGCTGTCACATGCTACGATATATCAAACGATGCCGGATGTGCGTCAGTTACGACGTGACCCCGCTGACATATCGCACGGTATATCGTCTCGTGTGATGCCCGCATTATTCTTAAGATTGTTGATAGTTTTCAACAATTTTGGTTCTTAAGTCCTCAGACTTCTTTCTGTTGGCCATGCTTAGTGTGGCATACACAGACACACAATGAAAAGATTCAGTCAACTTCTCCACTTTTTATCTGGTTTCAGGTGTGATTTTTATATTACCCACACCTGTTACTTACCAAAGGTGAGTTTGAATGAGCATCACATGCTTGATATAAAGTTATTTATTTTCTGAGATGATTGATCTTAGAATAGTGTAAAAATGCTCTAGATTTATTAAGTGAGGTGCACCTTTTATTAAATTTGCAGTATGATTATTTTCAGACTGCTGTATAAAGTACCAATCTTGTAGAAACAAAAACTTTGTTTTCAGTTCTTCGCCATTTTCAAAAAAACATTCTAGCTGATCACAAATTTCTTTTTAATCCTGAAACTTTACAATATTTGGTAATTTTTTTTTACAGTATTGAGTAATACATTACATCTTTTATTGAGCAACAGTATTAGTACTCCACTAAGCGTCTGTTGCTATTTTAGGATTCTGTAGTCACTAATCAGGAGGGTAAAATATTTTTTGTTACAGTGGGGTCATATGTGGGATATATCTTTTTATATGCCTATTTAGTGGGATACATTGCAGGCATAATGGAAGGCTATACATTTTTGTTCACATGTCCGATTGTCATCCATGTTAAATAAAAAAAAAAAGCGTGGCTCTCTTACAAATGGAGTATAAACGAAAACGTTTTGCATTTGTTTTTGTTCCGTTTGTAATGAATCATATTTTACAAAAGCAGTTTCTGAACACCTCTTGTGGGAATATGCACTGATCCTTTATCTGATGACATAACAGATGTTTTGATTAGTGATGAGCGAGCACTCCTGTGCTCGGTACTTGTAACGTGTAGTGATGAGCGCTCACTACCATCCTTAGGTGCTCAGTACTCGTAACGTGTAGTGATGAGTGAGCACTACCATGCTTGGGTGCTCAGTATTCGTAATGTGTAGTGATGAGCGCTCACTACCATCCTCAGGTGCTCAGTACTCGTAACGTGCAGTGATGAGTGAGCACTATTATGCTCGGGTGTTCAGTACTCGTACGTGTAGTGATGAGCGCGCACTACCATGCTCGGGTGCTCTGTATTCATAACGTGTAGTGATGAGCGCGCACTCTCATGCTCGGGTGCTCAGTATGTGTATGTGTAGTGATGAGCGAGCACTACCATGCTCGGGTGCTCTGTATTCATAACGTGTAGTGATGAGCACGCACGCTCATGCTCGGGTGCTCAGTACTTGTGCGTGTAGTGATGAGTGAGCACTACCATGCTCGGGTGCTCAGTACTCGTAATGTGTAGTGATGAGCGCGCACTACAATGCTCGGGTGCTCTGTATTCCTAATGTGTAGTGATGAGTGAGCACTATTATGCTTGGGTGCTCAGTACTCGTACATGTAGTGATGAGCGCACACTACCATGCTCTGGTGCTCTGTATTCATAATGTGTAGTGATGAGTGGGCACTACCATGCTCTGGTGCTCTGTATTCATAATGTGTAGTGATGAGTGCGCACTCATGCTCGGGTGCTCAGTATGCGTACGTGTAGTGATGAGTGGGCACTATCATGCTCGGGTGCTCAGTACTCGTAATGTGTAGTGATGAGCGTGCACTAGAATGCTCGGGTGCTCAGTATTCATAATGTGTAGTGATGAGCGAGCACTACCATGCTAACATTTTTTTACATTGAAGTCTGTGAAGACACAGATCATGGATCATAACTAGTGATGAGCGAGCACTTTCATACTTGAGTGCTTACTCGTAACGAGCAGTTGGATGCTCGGATGAACGCTTCTCGAGTACCTGAGTATAATGGAAGTCAATGAGGAACTCGAGCATTTTTCCAGATTTCTCGAAAAAATAATCAAGTTCCCCCATTGACTTCCATTTGACTCGGGTGCTTGAGTCACGCTCATCCGAGCATCCAAGTGCTTGTTACGAGTACCCGAACATGAAAGTGCTCACTCATCACTAGTTATGATCCATTATCCGTATCCTCATAGACATCAATGTAAAAAAAAAAAAAAATAATAAATAAAAAAAAATGAATGTTGTGCAGACTAGGATATTTTTTTTATTCAGCTAAAAAACAGATTGCAGCAACATTGCAGCGAAAAAGAATTGTTAGGATATTTCTGTCCCAACTCAAAAGAATGGAAGCTGTACGGGATCATTTTAGTTTCATTTTTGTCAAAACCTAAAGGGATTAAAAAAATGGGAACAACTGCAAGAATGTGAACAGAGCGTAATGTTACGTAAATAGAGCATAAGCTAAATATTAAATATCCAACATGACTGATGTTATAGTTATTCTGCCCTATTATCCAATTAATTTAGATATGTTGTGCCCAATCCTGCTCATTTCTGGTACAGTTAATCAATTCTGGTATACAAGATGCTAGCTGCCTGCTGAGAATTCATCATACTGACGTTACAGTGCCACCTAGTGGACGTATGTCAGAAATGCCTAGGTTTCGCACTCCAGGGCAGCGCTGCTTTCTGAAAGCACACTGGAGTGGAAGATCCCTTGACGTTAGAGATACAACGCCATCAACATTCAAACGATAAGTGCAATGTTTTTCTGATATTTTTTCATTTTGTAGTTTTTCTTTAATATGCTAGTACATATCTAATAGATGGCAACCACGAAGATAAATGGTACAGTGGAACACAGTATTGTGCAAGTTCTTTACTCTTCGGTGACTTCAGTGACTGACATGACTAAGAAGTTCAAAGATAACCTAAAACTGACGTTAGTATATGGTGTATGGTGACACCGGCCAAGCCAGATGTTATCGAAAATTTTGGCTTACAGCCCAATATGTATAGGGCCTCCTGATTGTCCCCCAACAGATGATATCGGAGGAAAGAAGGATCCAGTATTTCCGATTTCGGACTGCTGATCCTTTTGTTCTCTAGGAAATAAGTATCCACCAGAGAGGACAAGCATTGGCTATTTCATAGAGAACACAAGAACGCTTGCCCAGCTGAGGGCCACTATATCGGCCAAACGGCTATCTAAAGTGAAGGTAAAGCCTTAAGGGTACTTTGCATGCTGCGACATCGCTAGCGATCTCGTTAGCGATGGGAAATTCTAGATCGCAAGTGCGATCTTTCGAGATCGCACATGCATAAAATGACCTATGTGCGATCCCGAAAGATCGCACTTGCGATCTAGAATTTCCCATCGCTAACGAGATCGCTAGCGATGTCGCAGCATGTAAAGTACCCTTTAGGTCTCTATACAATATTCTTTTTGCATGTCTTTTGGGTTAAAAGTTTGTTTTTTATTTAGTTTTCTGGGGAAAATCTACAGGAATGAACAAACAAATAAAAACAAACAAACAACAAAGAAAAACATAAATGTCACATACAACAAATACATTTTAATGTTGACACCAAATTTATGATGGGTATTGCTACAATATTACCCTAGTTCCTTAGTTTTTTTAGTCTTTGTCTTTTTTTTTGTTGCCCAGGTTTATACATGTACATGTTTTCAGCTAACTCATCAGTTGAAACTTTTTGAAACTTTGGTAAATTTTTTGCACAATTGTACTCAAAAACTTTAGGGGACTAGAAAATGTGTCTTATTTTTTTTTTCTGGCCACCAAACCAGAGCCCGTCCCTGGTGCCTGCGTCCCTGGTGCCTGCGTCCCTGGTGCCTGCGTCCCTGGTGCCTGCTCTGATTAGTATGCCTGGAGTGATGTCATGTTTGGCTTTATATTGATGCCGGAAGGATGTGTGATCATTTGCAGAGCAGAACAGCACAGCTCCATCAGCTATTTATTGGACGCAGCCGGGAACTGTCCATCCGCCCCTGTTTGAATGAATGGGAGTGAATCTAGTGCTTCCACAATATAGTGACAGAGCTGTTTTGCTCCCCAACTCATTCACAGCCAGTACCGGGAACAGCTGATTGTTGTCCGAACCCTTTAAATAATTCCCTTCTTTGTGTTTGAAACACTCAAAAGATTTTTTAAAAAGCACTTCTGGAAATATACAATTAGGAGCATTTATGTTTTTATTTCTTTTGTTTTAGTTTTTTTTTAAATCGCCTTTTTACTCATGGAAAGAAAGCTGGATGAAAAGTGCGCGCACTGCCTCTGCTTGGCAGGTCTACACACTGTCAGCTGGGGGCTGGGATCAATAACTCTTTGTGGGAGGCTTTGGAAGAGTCAGTGAATATGGCGGAAGTAGTCAAAGGAGGTTGTGTTGTGACTTGGCATCTTAAACATCCACATACTCGATATAACCGTATTACTACTACAAATCACCCAAAGATTGCACTTGCTGTATCAGTTTTTGTATTTTACCATTGCCGCTTTCCTTCTAGTATAAGTGGCACACTACAAGGTAAATGTGAAAAAGTTTTGCTAAATGAATGCGGATACTGTGCAAACACTATTCAGCTCTGCAGCACACGGATTCCTAGACTCGGGCTTTTGTGTTTTTTTCTGGCACTGAGTATGTTTGCCTACCCCACACAGGGCCTTTCAATATGCCGCACAATACTCTGTTTGTGTCCAGATGCAACATTCACAAAGCGCCTGAATTTGAAATGCTTTCTAACCTTCTGCTCCTCGTGCTGGTGGCAATCGATGACGTGTCCAGTTCTGATAAGTGTCTCCTAATCACAGAAACAACAAATGAATCGCAATGAAACAAAATCACACAATGGTTTATCTACTCTTGGTGACCTTGCTGTACAGCAGTAGTCAAAATACTTCAATGATATTTTTAGGGAATAGTAATGCTACCTTGAACCATAGCCAAGCACTATGTATTAAGTCTGCTGTCTCACAATGAATGTCTTCTCTTCTAAACTGTGATTGCTGTCACTAAGGCTATGTGTACACGCTGCGTTTTTGACGCTGCGTTTTTGTGCGGTTTTGGCTGCTAAAAACGCACAAAAACGCACCTGCGGCACAAAAACGCGGCAAAAAACGCATGCGTTTTTACCGCGATTTGGTGCGTTTTGATGCGTTTTTTATCTCTGCGTTTTTCTGCGTTTTTTCCAATGCATTGCATGGGGGGGAAAACGCAGAAAAACGCAGGAAAGAATTGACATGTCCATTTTTTTTTTTTAACCTCAAAAACGTAGCTTAAAAAAAAAGTTGTGTGCAGACAGCAAAAATGAAAACTCATAGACTTTGCTGACCAAAAACGCACCCGAAAAACGTGCAAAAACGCCACGAAAAACGCACTGTGTGAACTTACCCTAAAAAGTGGAAGCATTTAGGAACCAGTCACTTTAGAGCAGGATCACCGAGTGCTGAGGCTTTAGTGCAGGGGTAGGGAACCTCCGGCCCACGGGCCGTATGCGGCCCATGACGACTTTTTCTGCGGCCCCCGGGCTGATTCTCAGGGACTGCAGTGCTGGAGCAGCAGCCGCATCTTGCTGGCTGCTGGCCCTTTAAAACCCCACACAGCGCGTTCAATGCTGAACGCTGCATTTCCTATACCTGAAAGACTACGTCCCCACGCTGGCGCTGCGTACGTGAGGACGTACTTTGTAGGTGGGGTCGGCGTGAGGTGCGCTAAAATCAAACAGGAGAGGATTGACTGACAATCATCCCCCAGGACTTACTGTGCCGGGCAGCGCTCTGTGCCTGGCGGCGGCTCTCCCTATGTCCAGCGGCGGTTCTCCCTGTGCCCAGCGGCGGCTCTCTCTATGTCCAGCGGCGGCTCTCCCTGTGCCCGGCAGTGGCTGCTCCTCTCTGTGCGCATCGGCAGCGCTCTCCGTGCCCGCAGCCACTTCCAGCGCTCAGTGATCCCAGCCCCCCAGTACTCGAACTGCCTCCAAGCTCCCCTGGGTCTGCCTGTGCCCCCTGCGCTCTGTGCCCCTCTTTCTTCCCAGTGTTCTGTGCCCCCCCCCAGTCTCCCCAGTGATCTGTGCCCCACCCAGTCTCCCCAGTGATCTGTGCCCCCCAGTTTCCCCAGTGATCGGTGCCCCCCCAGTCTCCCCAGGGATCTGTGCCCCCCAATGATCTGTGCCCCCCCAGTCTTCCCAGTGATCTGTGCCCCCCCAGTCTCCCCAGTGATCTGTGCCCCCCCAGTCTCCCCAGTGATCTGTGCCCCCCAGTCTCCCCAGTGATCTGTGCCCCCGAGTCTCCCCAGTGATATGTGCCCCCGAGTCTCCCCAGTGATCTGTGCCCCCCCGAGTCTTCCCAGTGATCTGTGCCCCCCCAGCCTCCCCAGTGATCTGTGCCCCTCGCCAGTGATCTGTGCCCCCCAGTCTCCCCAGTGATCTGTGCCCCCCTAGTCTCCCCAGTGATCCGTGCCCTCCCCCAGTCTCCCCAGTGATCTCTGTGCCCTCCCCCAGTCTCCCCAGTGATCTCTGTGCCCTCCCCAGTGATCTCTGTGCCCCCCCCGTCTCCCCAGTGATCTCTGTGCCCCGAGCCTCTCCCAGGTCTGTCTGTGCCTTCAGCCTCTGCCATCCTTCTCTGTACCATCTGTGCCCCCAGCATCCCCCAGGTTTGTCTGTGCCTCCAGTCTTTCCCATCATTCTCTGTGCCCCCAGGGCTGTCTGTGTCCCTCCGGCATTCCGCAGGGCTGTCGGCTATGTATATAACCCCAGCAATGTTTGTGCCCCCAAGCTATGTCTGTGCAACCCAGTGATGTGTATATACCCCCAGTGAAGTCTGTGCCGCCCAGTGATGTATGTACTCCTAGTGAAGTCTGTGGCGCCCAGTGATGTATGTACCCCCAGTGACGTCTATGCCCTGCTGCTTCCCAAATTTTGTTTATATGCGAATTGCACATTTTCTGTTAGTATAATAAACCTCATTTCAATCCAGAAATATTACTCAGTCCATCAGTTATTAGATATATGAAACTGAAATAGCTGTTGCAAAAACCCAAATTGTTATAAAGAAAAAAGGTTAACATTAATAGGGGTGCCTAAACTTTTTCATATGACTGTATGGTGGGGGGTCCTAAAGTAGGTGGACAGAAAATAATAACATTTATTTTGATTTATATATAAAATTATATTTACTAACACAAGCATAACATTGACAATTAAATTTTATTCTGAACAATACAATTTGCACAACTTTGAAGTCTGCCTCTTTCGCTTTGACAAACATTTTTGCACAAGTCTCTTTGGGTATTAATTTCTTGAAATGCATCTCTTATGTAATTTTTGAAATCACTGACACTTTTTGGTTTTCGACTATAAAATTTGTCCTTGAGTACTCCCCAAAAGAAAAAATCCATTGGGGTCAAGTCTGGTGAACGTGCCGGCCAATCACGTGGGTTTCTTCGGCCAGTCCATTTATTAGGAAACGATTCATCAAGATACTCGCGGACTACTCTTGTATAATTTGAAGGGGCCCCATCTTTTTGGAAATAAAGGTCATTTGGATTAGGCTGTTGCTGTAACTGGGGAACAACTTGATTAATTAAAATTTCGAGATACTTATCTCCTGTGACTGTTCCATCAAAAAATATTGGTCCTAAAACACCAACACCTGAAATATCACCCCAAACATTAACACCAGGCTCATTTAGTTGTTGCTCTAATGTTAAATGCATGTTCTCATTATACCGGTAAATACAATTATGTCTGCTAATATGGCCGGATAATTTGAAAGAAGCTTCATCACTCCATATAATGTTATCTAAAATTAATGGACTTTCTTCAATTTCGTTAAGCATAATCTCACTAAACTGCAGCCACCTGTCTGGATCATCCTCCAATAAACCATGAAATTGACGTGAACGATAAGCTTTTCACCCAATAGATTTCATGATAGAGGCTCGTGTAATTCCCAATTCTAAAGAGACTCTTCTGGTGGACTTTTTTGGACTCTGAACAATGTTTCAGCAACAATTTATTTATTATTTTCTGTTCAGGCTGTTTTGGGTCGACCGGTTTTGGAGCATTAATGCTCCAGTGGCAGTGGCATTGAATTTGTAGCGAATGCGGTAAATGGTTTGTCTCTTTGGGGCTTGAGAACCAAATGTTTCAACCCAATTTGCTCTAGCAGTTTTTCCAGAGATTTCCAATACTCCTTTAAAATCCATTTTCTTTGATCTGTATTTAAATTATTTGCCATTATGGGTTATCTGAATTATCTGAAAAGAAAACAGATTTGGGGGAGATTTATCTGTGAAAACTACATGTGTAAAACTGAGTCAGTTGCCCTAAGCAACCAATCAGATTCCACTTTTCATTTTCCAAAGAGTCTGTGAAGAATGAAAAGTGGAATCTGATTGGTTGCTAAGGGCAACTGAGTCAGTTTCACTTTACACCATGTTTGATAAATCTCCCCCTTCCCCCCTTCATAGCCCTATTACACATACTGTCCACCTACCTTTGGACCACCCTGTATGTGTGTGTGTATGTATATATATATATATATATATATATATATATATATAATTAGTACAGACTAAAAGTTTGGACACACCTTCTCATTCAAACAGTTTTTTTTTCATGACTCTGAAAATTGTATATTCACATTGAAGGGATCAAAACTATGAATTAACACATGTGGAATGAAATACTTAACAAAAAAGTGTGAAACAACTGAAAATATGTCTTATATTCTAGGTTCTTCAAAGTAGCCACCTTTTGCTTTGATTACTGCTTTGCACACTCTTGGCATTCTCTTGATGAGCTTCAAGAGGTGGTCACCGGAAATGGTTTTCACTTCACAGGTGTGCCCTGTCAGGTTTAATAAGTGGGATTTCTTGCCTTATTAATGGGGTTGGGACCATCAATTGTGTTGTGCAGAAGTCTGGTGGATACACAGCTGATAGTCCTCCTGAATAGACTGTTAGCTGTTTTTTTTCTTGCCATAATACAAATTCTAAGTAAAGAGAAATGAGTGGACATCATTACTTTAAGAAATGAAGGTAAGTCACTCCGAAAAATTGGGAAAACTTTGAAAGTGTCCCCAAGTGCAGTGGCAAAAACCATCAAACGCTACAAAGAAACTGGCTCACATGAGGACCGCCCCAGGAATGGAAGACCAAGAGTCACCTCTGCTGCGGAGGATAAGTTTATTCGAGTCAGCAGCCTCAGAAATCGCAGGTTAACAGTAGCTCAGATTAGAGACCAGGTCAATGCCGCACAGAGTTCTAGCAGCAGACACATCTCTAGAACAACTGTTAAGAGGAGACTTTGTGCAGCAGGCCTTCATGGTAAAATAGCTGCTAGGAAACCACTGCTAAGGACAGGTAACAAGCAAAAGAGATTTGTTTGGGCTAAAGAACACAAGGAATGGACATTAGACCAGTGGAAATCTGTGCTTTGGTCTGATGAGTCCAAATTTGAGATCTTTGGATCCAACCACCGTGTCTTTGTGCGGCGTAGAAAAGGTGAATGGATGGACTCTACATGCCTGGTTGCCACCGTGAAGCATGGAGGAGGAGGTGTGATGGTGTAAGGCTATGTGCGCACTGGGAAATGGAATTTTCTTGAGAAAATTCCGCATGCTCTCAAAGATTACCGCACCCGCGGTAAAAAACCGCGGGAAACCGCACCCGAAAACCGCATGCGGTTTGCCGCAGTTTGCTGCGGTTTTACCGCGGTATTATTCGCGGTATTGCCGCGGTTTTGCCGCGTGCGGGTTGGGATGTGCTTTATTGCATTCAATGCAATAAAGCACATTGAAAAAAAAGTCATTTAATTCTGAGATAGTAGATAGACAGAAGAATAGATAGAGGGATAGATAGATAGACAGATAGAGGGATAGATAGATAGATGACAGATCGCTACATTTCCCACGGTCGGCAGTGAGTTCACATTACCGGCCGTGGGAAATGACCGGTAATTACCTCTGCTGTCTGCTGCTTTCATTCAGCGCTGTGTCTGTGACAGTCGCGGCTGGATGTAAGCAGCGCAGGACCTGTGGATTACGCCGGAGCGGTGGATTACGCCGGAGCTTTGGTGCGGGAGGGGTTAATAAAATGGTGAACGAGGCTTGTTTGTTTTATTTAAAATAAAGGATTTTTCAGTGTCTGTGTTTTTTCCACTTTACTTACGGGTTGATCATGTCAGGTGTCACATAGACGCTGCCATGATCAAGCCTGGAGTTAATGGCGGTGGTCCCCCACCATCATTAACCCCTTGTATTACCTTGCTGCCACTGCTACACGGCGGCAAGAAGAGCCGGGGACACTCCGGTAGTGCCGCATAATGCATGCGACATTCCCGGGGCAGCTGCGGCTGATATTCTCGGCTGCCGGAGGGGGAGTGAGGCGGGGGACATTAACCCTGCCCCTCTCCCTCCCCAGCCTGAGAATACCGGGCCGCCGCTGTGTGTTTACCTCGGCTGGAAGGTAAATATGCAGCGGAGCCCACGTTCTTTGTTTTCTATATTTCCGTTTTCTTTCTATGTGTGTTCTATGTGTCTATGTGTTCTGTGTCTGTGATGTCTGTGTGTCTGTGATCTGTGTGTGTTTACTCTGCACGGCTTCCTCTTCCTGTAATGACATCACTTCCCTGCAAAACCGCAGACAGGCGATGTACATTACCGGAGGTAAACCGCGAAATACCGCAGGCAATAACGCAGGAAAACGCAGTGAACCGCACAGAATTTGCTGCCTGCATTATTCCCTGCGGGATTTCATGATTAACATTGGAGTCAATGGA
Source organism: Anomaloglossus baeobatrachus (assembly GCF_048569485.1). Lineage (NCBI taxonomy): Eukaryota > Metazoa > Chordata > Amphibia > Anura > Aromobatidae > Anomaloglossus > Anomaloglossus baeobatrachus. Next base: position 403,683,071 of record NC_134355.1, read on the forward strand.
GTGAAATCCCGCAGCGATGTGCGGAAAAGAATTGACATGCACTTGTTTTTGCTGCGGGATTCCCGCAGCAAAACATGCAGCTGTCAAATTCCGCCCAGTGCGCACAGGATTTTTTTTCTCCATAGGATTTGCTGGTGATTCACTGCAGAGATGTTATGAACATTTTCTTCAGCGAAACATGCAGCAAATCTGTGGAAAATCCGCGGCAAAATCCGGTAAGTGCGCACATAGCCTAAGGGGGCTTTGCTGCTGACACTGTTGGGGATTTATTCAAAATTGAAGGCATACTGAACCAGCATGGCTTACCACAGCATCTTGCAGCAGCATGCTATTCCATCCGGTTTGCGTTTAGTTGGACCATCATTTATTTTTCAACTGGACAATGACCCCAAACACACCTCCAGGCAGTGTAAGGGCTATTTGACTAAGAAGGAGAGTGATGGGGTGCTACACCAAATGACCTGGCCTCCACAGTCACCAGACCTGAACCCAATCAAGATGGTTTGGGTGAGCTGGACCGCAGAGTGAAGGCAAAAGGGCCAACAAGTGCTAAGCATCTTTGGGAACTTCTTCAAGACTGTTGGAAGACCATTTTTGGTGACTACCTCTTGAAGCTCATCAAGAGAATGCCAAGAGTGTGCAAAGCAGTAATCAAAGCAAAATGTGTCTACTTTGAAAAACCTACAATATAAGACATATTTTCAGTTGTTTCACACTTTGTTGTTAAGTATTTCATTCCACGTGTGTTAATTCATAGTTTTGATGCCTTCAATGGGAATCTACAATTTTCAGAGTCATGAAAATAAAGAAAACTCTTTGAATGAGGTGTGTCCAAACTTTTGGTCTGTACTATATATATATATATATATATATATATATATTCCTTTCTTGTACAATTATTACCATTTAATGTCCCCATCCTGGTTTTCATCTTTTAGTAATGTCCCCATCCTGGTCCCCATTCTGTAATAATATGCCAATCCTTGTCCTCTTGTAGTAATGTCCACCATCCTTGTTCCCATCCTCTAGTAATGTGTCCAACCTTGTCCGCATCCTGTGGTAATGTGCCCATTCTTTTCCTCATTCTGTAGTAATGTGCCCATCCATGTCTCCATCCTGTAGTAATGTGCCCATACTGTAATGTGCCTATGCTGTAGTAATGTGCCTATCCTCGTGCCCTTGTAGTAATGTGACCATCCTGGTCCCCATCCTCTAGAGTAATGTGCCCATTCTGTAGTAATGTGCCCATCGTGTAGTAATGTATCCATCTTGGTCCCCATCCTGAAGTAATGTGCACATTCTGTAGTAATGTGATTATTCTTGTCCCCTTGTAGTAATGTACCATCCTGGTCCCCATCCTTTAGTAATGTGCCCATTTTGTAGTAATGTGCCCATCCTGTAGTATTATGTCCATCTTGGTCCCCATCCTGTAGTAATGTGCCCATCCTAGTCTCCATCTTGTAGGCATGGTTCTCAAACCTTGTGCCTATCCTGTAGTAATGTTCCCATCGTAGTCCTAGTCTCCATCCTTTAATAATGTGCCCATCCTTGCCCTCATCCTGTAGTAATGTGCCCATCCTTGTGCTCATCATGAAGTAATGTACCAGCCTTGTCCTCATCCTGTAGTAATGTGCCCATCCTAGTCTCCATCATGTACTAATGTACCCATCTTTGTTGCCATCCTGTAGTAATGTCCCCATGCTGTAGTAATGTGCCCATCCTTTAGTAATGTCCCCATCCTGTAGTAATGTGCCCATCCTGGTCGCTATCCTTTAGTAATGTCCCCATGTTGTAGTAATTTGCCCATCCTTTAGTAATGTCCCCATCCTGTAGTAATGTGCCCATCCTTGTCCCCAACCTGTAGTAAGGTGCCAATCCATGTGCCCATCATGTAGTAATGTGCCCTTCCTAGTCTCCATCCTAAATTAATGTGCCCATCCTAGTCCCCATCCTGTAGTAATGTGCCCTTCCTTGTGCTGCTCAAGTAGTAATGTGCCATCCTTGTCCCCATCCTGTAGTAATTTGCCCCATCCTTCTCCCTATCATTTAACAATGTGCACATCTTAGTCTCCATCATGTAGTAATGTGCCCATCCTGGTCCCCATCCTATAATAATGTGCCCATCCTGTAATAATGTCCCCATGCTGTAGTAATGTCCCCAGCCAGGTCCCCATCCTGTAGTAATGTCCCCATCCTGGTCCCCATCATGTAGTAATGTGCAGCATCCTAGTCCCTATTCTGTAATAATGTGCCCATGCTGGTCCTCTTCTTGCAGGAATGCCCTATCCAGTAGAATTATCACGTATTGTGCCATTTTTCACATACACACACACAGGAAAAAAAAGAATTTCTCACCTGTCCTTCGTTCCCTCGTTGTCCTGTTACCTGCTGCCTGCAGGCCTGTGGCCCCCTTGATGATCGCGGCCTGGCCTGCCACACTCAACGCTGTATTTCAGATGACTGATTTCCAGGCGCTGCGCAGAGATAAGCTCGGTACACAGCTAGACCAATGGCAGCCGCCGGCCAATCAGATACCAGCAGCTGATGCGTATGATGTCAGCCGATGGCTGCTGATTGCCCAGCGGCTGCTATTGCACTAGCTGTGTACAGAGGTTATTTCTGCGCTGCCCCTGGAAAACAGTCATCTGAAAAATATCGTAGTGAAGCGGCCCCAGACACCAGTAGTTATCATCAAAGGCCGCTTCTTACATTGTGGAGGAATGGTTGGGTGAATTAGGTATGGAAGAACTTGACTAGTCCACACTGAGCTCTGACCTCAACCCTATTGAAACCCTTCAGTTGTTGTAGAATAGGGTTTGTGAACTATACCCTCTCACATCATTGTCCAACATTTAAGACCTTACAAATGCTCTTCTGTATTAATAGGTGAAAATTCCAACAGCTACTATCTTGTACAAAGTGCAAGAGACCATATTACAGGGTGTGTCCACAACTTGGACAATCCCTTGTCCATCCGTATGTGTCCTCCCCCTTAAAATAACACTTATACTCACCTCCGGTGCCGACGTTGTTCCAGCGGTGTCAGCACTGTCTCTCCCATAATGGTGTAAAGTGTTATGTCACATGATCCCAGCGGCTGCTGCACTCTCTTTGGAAAAAATTGCCTACATTCGAAGGAAGTGAGTGCTGCCGCTCTTTTGCTTCCTCCGGAGGCATGTGATACATTTAAGTGAAAATCAGTTTTTTTTTACCTACACATATCAGGCTTCATAGTATATACGGTAAATAATGTGGCAAACATGAATGTAAAGATCCGGGCACAATGAATGCTTTGCATGATCAGAATTGCTGAATATCGCTAAAAAGAGGCGTGCGTAATGTAAATTCTTGCCTGCTATTAACAGATGAGAACTGGTTGCTTGCTCAGTGATACTTGCTTTTAGCCATGCATTGGATCCCAGTGGTCGTCAATTATGTCTTTACTATCACCACTGATTAACAATACCAGTTAAATGAGTTTATTCTGAAATAAGCTGCTATTATCATAGAGGATTGTTACTTGCCCTTTAGCATTCTTCACTAAGAAACATCTGCTCGCGTTCTGGAAGATTTCTGAAATTTCTACCCTGGTAACTCAAGACTGGCAAACATTAGGATTTGCTATCTACTCCTGAAACCAATGTTTAACTTTTGGTTGAAAATTAACACTACATATAAAATAGAGCGTCAAAACATGACCTAGGGACTGTAGTGGGCTTGGAGCATGGGAATCACAGTGAAAGAAAGTGGAAACCTCACAGAAATAAGTGTCATAATTAGGGATGATCGAATACCAAAATATCCGACTTCGCGAATATCCGACAAATAGGTCACTGATGTTCAACTATTCGCGAATATTCAACGCGCAAAGTAAGTCTATGGGAAACCCGAATAATTTCACGATGGACCTAACGGCGAGCTGTGGTGACTAAGGAGAAGGCTGAAATGGATGGGAAAAGGCAGGATTTCTCCCTCTCTGTCTCTCTTTCTCTCTCATCGGAGCGGATGTCGTTTTATTTGTCGGATACCGATTGGTGCGAATAGCCTGCTATCCGTCGGATACTGAATAGTGGCGAATACATTCGCTCATCCCTAGTCATAATCTCATGGCTATGTTCACATGTGGCAGTAAAGGAGGGGAGATTTCAGCAAACGTTGCATATAAAATTCACACTGGAAATTGGCCTAAATCCTCAGCATGGGAATATATGCTGCAAATTTTCATCATTTGAAAAGTGTAGGATACAGATCACATGATGAATGTGTATGCGAGCGTATCACATAAAGAGGGTGTTTTTTCCTAATGACCCCATCTACTTTTTTCAGTGAGAGGTGTTCACCTGTGCAGCGCTCCACCATGTTGGCATTTTGCAGTATCGCCCCCCCTTTAGCCATGCCCCGCCAGTTACTCCATAGGCTTTATTATACTGTCTCTATTTGGTGAAATATAAAGTTAAAATCCTTTCAGACTGTTCCTAATTTGACATTTTCTCTTCCTTGTGGTTAATCATTTTGCGGTCAGTGTAGATATTGTAGGAAATGCTTTCTATGTACGGCTGCATTTCTCCATTGGTTGGCAGTGCTGTAACACTCATGTGTATACACAGACGGTCTGTGCTGCTCAGTGCCCATACATGAGGGATACACTGAAGCTAAGGCTGGAGTCAGGAGCTTTTTAATGGGTGTTACAGGCAGGCGGAGTTTTTCTCGTCACTAAATTTTCCTTCCTACACTGCAAAAGCTTAATCTACTTTAATTTGGCATGAAGACGGCTAGGAAGAATGATGTGGCATCTGCATAGTAGTGACCAGGACCTGAATGCCCTGCTGGTATCGCTCATGTGCTGTATGGGTCAGTAAGTGCCAAGCTCTGCCATTGTACTGCTTGTTATCTAGTGCCTGTCATTGCTGGACACTTATTCAGCACAGTTTGTGTACTGTATATAATGCTAATGACTTTGAGCATTTTGCTTTTGTATTTATTTTCGCTGCCTGAAATGTCTTATTGTGATTAGGTTTATTCTTAGAAAATGTTTACCAAAAGCCTAAGATTAAATAAAATTACATACTCTGTAATAGCTGCTTCAGACCTCCATGCAAATCATTCCGAGCATGGACCGGCCATGTCTCTCCTGACCCGAGCGTCAGTCTCACATATTATGCTGTCACACTCGGGAGACATGTAGTCTGTCCATGTGTTGCAGGTTGTGCATGGTCCTCTGCTGCTTCTGTCATGCTCCTTCCCAGTTCCTCCACTGGTATCTGTATCCAGTCCTCCACCAATGACATTTCAGTAAGAATAAAGGTGACATACTGCTGCAGCCAGTGATTGGCTACAGCGGTCACATGTCAGTAATGAAATGTTATTATTAGAGGCCAGGATACAGAGACCGGTGGGAACTAGGGAAGGGGCAGCATGGTAATGGTTGTGGGTCTGTAGAAACTAGGGAAGGGGCAGCATGGTAATGGTTGTGGGTCTTTAGGAACTAGGGAAGGGGCAGCATGATAATGGTTGTGGGTCTATAGGAACTAGGGAAGGGGCAGCATGGTAATAGTTGTGGGTCTTTAGGAGCTAGGGAAGGGGCAGTATGATAATGGTTGTGGGTCTATAGGAACTAGGGAAGGGGCAGCATGGTAATGGTTGTGGGTCTGTAGAAACTAGGGAAGGGGCAGCATGGTAATGGTTGTGGGTCTGTAGGAACTAGGGAAGGGGCAGCATGATAATGGTTGTGGGTCTATAGGAACTAGGGAAGGGTAAGCATGGTAATGGTTGTGGGTCTATAGGAACTAGGGAAGGGGCAGCATGGTAATGGTTGTAGGTCTGTAATAATAATTTGATTCAGTGTGATATTTTAGGGCAGTCTAAAGCGCGCTTTACACGCTGCGACATCGCCCGAGCGATCTCGTTGGGGTCACGGAATTTGTGACGCACATCCGGTCGCTTTAGCGATGTCTTTGCGTGTGACACCTATGAGCGATTTTGAATCGTCACAAAAACGTTCAAAATCGCTCATCGGTGACATGGGGGTCCATTCTCAAATATTGCTGCGCTGCTGATCGGTGTACGAAGTAGTTCATCGCTCCTGCGGCAGCACACATCGCTATGTGTGACACCGCAGGAACGAGGAACCTCACCTTACCTACGGTCGCCGGCAGTGAGGAAGGAAGAAGGTGGGCGGGATGTTACGTCCCACTCATCTCTGCCCCTCCGCTTCTATTGGGCAGCGGTTCAGTGACGCTGCTGTGACGTCGCTGTGACGCTGAACGAACCGCCCCCTTAGAAAGGAGGCGGTTCGCCGGTCACAGCGACGTTGGTAGGCAGGTAAGTATGTGTGACGGGTCCGCGCGATGTTGTGCGCCACGGGCAGCGATTTGCCCGTGTCGCACAACCGATGGGGGCGGGTACGCACACTAGCGATATCGGTCACGATATCGCAGCATGTAAAGCGGCCTTAGGTTTTAAGGGGCTTACCAAGTTATTTAAAGCCGACAACCTCTTAAAATCAAACAAATCGACAGTACATTTATACAGACGTTATCACTTTTATCCTTTATAAAGCAACCAGTATTGTTACAGTTAGAACGCCCACTTACACTACCACCCAATTCTGATTTCCTAGTAGGTATGCAGGAGCACCCGAATAGTAGCTTCAGAAGTCATCAAATGTGCCATTTATGATTTCAGAAAAGCAAAAGCTGGGTGTCTATCCATTCCCGTCATCCTTCTTTCCTAGGAACAGATGTAATTCTGAACAAATTATCAAAAGAGGAGGGGACTTGTATTGTATGGTATTTCAATATTTTTCTCCCACCCCCATTCCCACAAGGCTTTTTTTCAAGTGGACATTTTCTCAGGATAACCACGATCCACATGCTTTCTTGGGATATATTGATGTATTGTCATGTCCTCAATCCAAATGCAGTTGAGGCCTCTTTCACATGTTCGTGAAAATCACGCACGTTTTTCACGGACGTGTCAAAGGTGCGTATTGCTCTCTGTGTGATAACACACGGAGAACAGGAACTTTCTGCTCACTTGTCCCTGGCGTTGCTGTCCGTGGTGCTGATCTACGGTCTCCCGATCCTGCCGACTCCCTGCTGCTGCTTACGGCCCGCAGTGGAGTGAATATGCAATGAGCATAATGAGCGGGGGTCGGAAGTAAGAAATTAATTTTAATTCACAGACACGTGTATTTTCTCCGGGGCATGTCACACGGCATGTCCGTGTGCGGTTCGTGTGACACCCGTGATGCCAGAGAAAAATGGACATGTCTACGTGTGGAGCACACAGGCACACGTATGTTCCACACGGACACACGGCCCATGGCAAAACACGCACGTGAGCGCAGACCCTTTGATTTTAATGGTTCTACGTGTGCCCGTGTCTTCGGCACGTGAGGAAACGGACCAAACACGTACCGGAGACATGGACGTATGAAGGAGGCCTGACATGGGAGGGATATCTTAAGTGGACACCTTTCCAGTATATGTACAGTACAGACCAAATGTTTGGACACACCTTCTCATTCAAAACGTTTTCTTTATTTCCGTGACTCTGAAAATTGTAGATTCACATTGAAGGCATTAAAACTATGAATTAACACATGTGGAATGAAATACTTAACAAAAAAAGTGTGAAACAACTGAAAATATCACATTTTGCTGTGATTACTGCTTTGCACACTCTTGGCATTCTCTTGATGAGCTTCAAGAGGTAGTCACTGTAAATGGTCTTCCAACAGTCTTGAAGGAGTTCCCAGAGATGCTTAGCACTTGTTGGCCCCTTTGCCTTCACTCTGCGGTCCAGCTCTCCCAAACCATCTCTATTGGGTTCAGGTCTGGTGATTGTGGAGGCCAGGTCATCTGGCGTAGCACCCCATCACTCTCCTTCGTCAAATAGCCCTTACACAGCCTGGAGGTGTGTTTGGGGTCATTGTCCTGTTGAAAAATAAATGATGGTCCAACTAAACGCAAACTGGATGGAATAGCATGCTGCTGCGAGATGCTGTGGTAGCCATGCTGGTTCAGTATGCCTTCAGTTGTGAATAAATCCCCAACAGTGTCGCCAGCAAAGCACCCCCACACCATCACACCTCCTCCTTTATGCTTCACGGTGGGAACCAAGCATGTAGAGTCCATCCGTTCACCTTTGCTACGCCGCACAAAGACACGGTGGTTGGATCCAAAGATCTCAAATTTGGACTCATCAGACCAAAGCACAGATTTCCACTGGTCTAATGTCCATTCCTTGTGTTTTTTAGCCCAAACAAATCTCTTCTGCTTGTTACCTGTCCTTAGCAGTGGTTTCCTAGCAGCTATTTTACCATAAAGGCTTGCTGCACAAAGTCTCCTCTTAACAGTTGTTCTAGAGATGTGTCTGCTGCTAGAACTCTGTGTGGCATTGACCTGGTCTCTAATCTAATCTGAGCTGATGTTAACCTGCAATTTCTGAGGCTGGTGACTCGGATAAACTTATCCTCCGCAGCAGAGGTGACTCTTGGTCTTCCTTTCCTGGAGCGGTCCTCATGTGAGCCAGTTTCTTTGTAGCGTTTGTTGGTTTTTGCCACTGCACTTGGGGACACTCAAACTTTTCCCACTTTTTCGCACTGATTGGCCTTCATTCTTAAAGTAATGATGGCCACTCGTTTTTCTTTACTTAGCTGCTTTTTTCTTGCCATAATACAAATTCTGACAGTCTATTCAGTAGGACTATCAGCTGTGCATCCTCCAAACCTCTGCACAACACAACTGATGGTCCCAACCCCATTTATAAGGCAAGAAATCCCACTTATTAAACCTGACAGGGCACACCTTGTGAAGTGAAAACCATTTCCGGTGACTACCTCTTGAAGCTCATCAAGAGAATGCCAAGAGTGTGCAAAGCAGTAATCAAAGCAAAAGATGGCTACATGGCTACTTTGAAGAACCTAGAATATAAGACATATTTTCAGTTGTTTCACAATTTTTTGTTAAGTATTTCATTCCACATGTGTTAATTCATAGTTTTGATGCCTTCAATGTGAATCAACAATTTTCAAAGTCATGAAAATAAAGAAAACTCTTTGAATGAGAAGGTGTGTCCAAACTTTTGGTTTGTACTGTATATAGTATAACCTTCTTAGTAATAGCTGGTAAACTAATTCACAGCAAGAACGGCAACAATGCTTACCTGCCCAGGCCACAGAAACAAATGCACTCACAGGATGCAGCAAAACCCCTTAATACAGATGGAGGCAACAGGTGCAAAATACTGATGGAGCAACCACTCACACACTGTCACTCCATGGAGGGGATGATTGCTTAGTATTAAAATTGCATACAAATGGTTTGTATAAGGCACCATACACACATGTAGGTGCACAGTGTCTGGCTTACAAGCCTATTGATGACGCCCATACTATTAGACTAGATGGGCTGCCCGGCACTATATACTTGCACCACACAGGAACGGAGACCCCAGTTTACAAGGCCTACATTTATGGCCTGGCTGCATCCTGTAAATAGATATAAGTGTGATTCAGCTATATATTGTGCTCCAAAGCTATATTACTCCTGCCAGACTGAGTAAAATGGGGAACTCTCGGAGTGGTTGTTGCCTGAGAAGTGGGGAGGAGGCAGCGGATTTTTGGCATGTGATTTGGGCTTGCAGAGATCTCCAGCTATATTGGAGAGAGGTGGTGGTCTTCTTTTCTGAGATTCTGGAGCTGGATTTCCTGCTAGATCCCCTGTTGTGTATCCTTGGGATTCTGGATGCTGAGGAATAGTCGTGGTACAACAATTTTTTGATGAAGAAGACCCTATTCTTGGCATGAAAAGGGATAGTTCTAAGATGGATGGATAGGCGACCCCCTAGTAGATCGCAGTGGATCCATTTAGTAAATACTACCTTGTCCTTTGAACATTTTATTTATAAACAGGGGTTGCCCACAAAAGTTTGACAGGGTATGGGGAGGGTACCTGAGCTCCCCGTTGACCGGGGGATCTATACCAGTCTTTAAATCGCTGCTAAAGGACCTGAGGGGCTCTTGATTCTTTACTTGTTTGCTTATTTTTCTCAAAGTTATGGAAGACTCGAAGTCATGTTTGCATACTTTATAGAAATTCTGTCTACATCCTGTCAGAGTATTAAGATATATGTGATTTGCAATATGGTTTATTTATCGTCAATGCACAATTCTTTCGATACTGAGAATATTTATTTGAATCCAAGAACTTTTGTTGTATGTACATCCTTCAAGAAACCGAGTTTAAAAAAGAAAAAACTATGATAAGTGCAAAAAAAATAAACTGTATATAAAATATATATATGAGGTATTAGTTGATATTTTGGCCAAAATATGCAAGCTCGCAACCCAAATGTCAAGGGTCCTCATGTCTTGCGAGTCCCTAGCTGGTAAACCTAAAAGCTTTGTATCCATAGCTAAACAATAAGGCCTCATTCAGACATCAGTTTCACGAATGAGAAAAATAGACCGAGTTTCATCAGTGATTTTCATCACTTTGTATGTGGAAAAAAATGATTTATTATTTATTATGTAATATATATATTTTTTTACTGGATATAATTTGCATTTCAAATCCATGTCTAATTAATTTAAGTCTCTGTGTGATCAAACATTTTACTGAAGATAATAGGATCGGGGAAGCAGGAAGAGCCATTAGGAAAAAAATATGGTCAATAGTTTAATATAATGTATTTGTGATGTAAAAAGAAATAAAAAAACGATGTTATCTGTAAGATATATAGTTAAATGGGTTCTCTGGTGGCTCTCACGTTTCCTTTACAAAGTGAGAGGCGCTCATGACATTGCGGTGACAGATGCCGGGCATTCCATGTCCTGGCAGTATTTGTGCACGCGTCCGATTCTAGTGAGTACGACACGTGCATGATACCAGCTGAGCGTGCGCGAGACATGGCAGGCACCTGTCAACGCAACGTTATCCGCGGCCCTCACCCAATCAAAAATAAACAATAACCCAGATGTGAACACAGCCTTAGCCTAAAATCTCATGATACATTTTTGATGCTGTAGATTTTCTGCAACATTTCTGCATCAATTATCTATTAAAGGCTACCTTGCATTTATTAGTTCATTCATTCATTCATTCATTCATTTATTTATTTATTTATTTATCGCTCTATTTATTTATGTATTTAATGCATTTTTTTTGCGTACATTTTTATTGTTTGTTTGTTTTTTTCAACTGTGAATTTTGTATCTTTTTAATAAAGCTGCTTTGTTTTGGAAATTTGCGTTTTTACCAGCAAATTTTGAGCAACTCATTCAAGTCTGTTGGGATTATCTGGAAATAAAACTCAAATTTACTGCAAGGGAAATTGACATGCAGATTCCAAAAACTGTTGAAATAAAGCAGAGGGGCATGAGGTTTACATAGCTCATACACTTTGCTGGAACTGTAAGATGCTATATTTTTTATGCAGTGGGAAAAACGTGGGAGCATAGCCTTCGGCCGGCTTCACACTTGCGATTAACTCGCACGAATGCAATGCGAGAAAATCTCACATTGCACTCGGACCAATGTTACTCAATGAGGCAGCTCCCATCTGCTATTTTTTTCTCAGTCCAAATCGGACTGAGAAAAAAATTGCTGCATGCTACGTTTTGATGAGTTTCTCGCACGAGTCTCTCCAATGAAAGTCTATGGATGCGTGAAAAAAAAAGGATGTGACACGAACGGCACATACACCATCCTAGTGACATCTGTTTTTCTCAATACATTTCACGCATGTAGCAGAGAACACTGTAAATGCTCCTGTACATAACAGTACATGAATAGCAGCTGCTGAGGGTAAAAACTGATTGCACACTGACAGCATACTGATGAAATGTGAGAAGAAATCATCCGACTTTCTAGCATGAGAATCGGACCGATTTTACACTCGCAAGTGTGATTCCAGCCTTAATGTGAGTGAGCCTCCATTGTGTCATCCATTCAGCAATCCTATATTAATGTAAGGTAATTATGTAGCATTTTATTGCAGGTATAGAATTATTGAATCAGTATTATCTACCCATTTTCATCAAATGTTAAATCATTTTACTTTGTATTTTCAGATGAAAGAGACAAAGTTCAAAAGAAGACATTTACCAAATGGATTAACCAGCACCTTATGAAGGTGAGAATTATAATTTTTCCTATATATTATTTACTTCTGAATCGCCTTGTCCCAGTCTGATAGCAAGAGATGGGAACTAACAATGAAGTAACATATAGTTTTTCCTCCCCTGTGGACTTTGGTGGCGGTGCTGCAGTGATGACATCCGGTTACCTGCAGACTAATGCAGTCAATCACTGTCTGCAGCAGTTATGGTAGGGCAGTGATTGGATGCAGAGATCGCTTAGCTTTAATGTCACATTATATTCAATGTCTCCCCACTATTGAGTCTCTGGGCTTATGAGTGTCCGGCCTAATCCATCAGAAACAAATCTGGGCCATTTGCATTTGTAACGTATTGGTTTTGCGGTGTGTGATGGGATAACTAGGAACAGGTGAGACTCTGATCCCAAAGATACGCCTGAAGATGGCAATATTTGGGCTGCTTTCCTAACCCTAGCTCTTGAACATCCCTGGTGTAGTGGCCACCCTCCCTCAACCCAGGAGAGGGCTGAGACAGGAGTGGTTAATCCCACACAAATAAAAAGATGGGGGAAAACCAAAACTCAAACTACCAGCAATCGCTCACAGAGATATAGACAATACGTGATCAGGAGGAAACTAAGGGAAGGGAGGAAATAATCAGACAACAAGAGTATTTCCACATCACACCAAATAGCACACAGAAGTACATCTGCAACAAGATATCAAAGCACAAGGATTGGGATTGCAAAAGCTATCATCAGCATGGGAGACCAGGCTCCACCATCTTAAAAAGGGCGGCGGCAACTGTGATAAGTCTCCTGCAACTTGTGACTCAAGAGATAATCCACAGGCTAGCAGAAATTAACTCCTGCAAACCTAATTACTAACAGGAGCACAGTTGATCAATGCTCGAGCCTGTCTGTGCAACTCAAAAGCAGCATTGTCTGGAGTGTCTGACCCTGTTGTATGAACAGCGTCAGAAGTAGTCCAGACACTCGGCGAGTTTTAAGCCAGACACTGTGTGACAATTGGAATGTCATCACTAACTTGCTGATTAAGATATTAAAATCGTATCTGTTACTCTAGATTAATGTGGGAATTTTACCAGATTATGAGAAGTTATTTTTTTTTAATTATTATGTTTTTGGACTATAAGACCCTCTTTACCATAAGGCGCACCAGAAAATAGAAAAAACATTTTTCCTATTAACTAAATCTTCCCTGGTGGTGTAAAGAAGGGAGGAGTCATGAGTACTGATTTTAATGTATTAGGGTAGAATAGGTAGATAATAAATCTATTGTTAGTGTCTCTTTTCAGTGTGTATTATACACACACAGCTCTGCTATATGCAAACTACCTGCACATATAAACACATACAGGTCTGCTACTGGCACATATAAACACACAGCTTTGCTACATGCACACTGCATACACATATAGACACACAGCTCTGCTACATGCAAATTGCATGCACATAGACACATATGCAGATCGTCTACATGCAAACTAAATGCATATAGTGCTGGCCAAAAGTATTGGCGCCCCTGCAATTCTGTCAGATAATACTCAGTTTCTTCTTGAAAGTTGACGAGAGATTTCAACGCAAGATTGTGCGGATGGTGGATAAAGAACCTCGATTAACATGCAAACAAGTTCAAGCTGCCCTGCAGTCCGAGGGTACAACATTGTCAACCCGTACTATCTGTCGGCGTCTGAATGAAAAGGGACTGTATGGTAGGATACCCAGGAAGACCCCACTTCTTACCCCGAGACATAAAAAAGCCAGGCTGGAGTTTGCCAAAACTTACCTGAGAGAGCCTTAAAATGTTTTGGAAGAATGTTCTCTGGTCAGTTGAGACAAAAGTAGAGCTTTTTGGGAAAAGCCATCAACATAGAGTTTACAGGGAAAAAAAAGAGGCATTCAAAGAAAAGAACACGGTCCCTACAGTCAAACATGGCGGAGGTTCCCTGATGTTTTGGGGTTGCTTTGCTGTCTCTGGCACTGGACTGCTTGACCGTGTGCATGGCATTATGAAGTCTGAAGACTACCAACAAATTTTACAGCATAATGTAGGGCCCAGTTTGAGAAAGCTGGGTCTTCCTCAGGGGTCATCTTCCAGCAGAGCAATGACCCAAAACACACTTCAAAAAGCACTAGAAAATGGTTTGATAGAAAGCACTGGAGACTACTAAAGTGGCCAGCAATGAGTGCAGACCTGAATCCCATAGAACACCTGTGGAGAGATCTCAAAATGGCAGTTTGGAGAAGGCACCCTTCAAATCTCAGGGACCTGCAGCAGTTTACCAAAGAAGAATGGTCTAAAATTCCAGCAGAGCATTGTAAGAAACTCATTGATGGTTACCGGAAGCGGTTGTTCACAGTTATTTTGGCTAAAGGTTGTGCAACCAAGTATTAGGCTAAGGGTGCCAATACTTTTGTCTGGCCCATTTTTGGAATTTTGTTGGAAATGATCTGATTTTTGTTTCATTCTCTTTTGTGTTTTTTCATTGCAAGCAAAATAAATGAAAATAATAATACCAAAGAATTTGTGATTGCAATCATTTTCAAAAAGAAACTGAGTATTATCTGACAGAATTGCAGGGGTGCCAATACTTTTGGCTAGCACTGTATATAGATACACACAACTCTGCTACATGCACATATAAATACATAAAGGTCTGCTACATGCATCCTACTGTGTACCGATTTGCAAAGCAGGAGAGAGGGCAGCTCTCTCTGTGATGTGGGAGGACATGGTGCCAGTGTTCTCCTCTGTCACAGGAAGCTGTCTCCGGGCTATAAGATGCACACACTTTTTTACTAGGTTTTTTCTTGTTAAAAAATATGTCTTATAGCCTGAAAAATGTGGAACATTACATCTCAATGTGCTACTGATGTGGATAATTTTTAAGCCAGCCTAGTTTGCTGATTGGGTGATTGCCAGCCTGTTTAGACAGGTCATTAGTTGTGAAGGAGTATATGAGTGCTCGTTTTAGATTATTGGCTTGTCTAAATGTGCTGAAAGGCTCTGGGGCAAAGTTACCCTTTGTACACCATTCAAACGATCTGTCTGAGGGATATGTAAGGACATTTTCCCAATGCATTCCTCCAATGACTTATACCATTGTATAAGTATACAGTGGCATTCATCGCCCATTGACACCAATTCTAAAAAATGTTTTGTGTTGGCCCTATGTATGGGAAACACAGTCTGCTGTCCTTAATAATACAAAAAAAGATGTGCTGAGGATTATGGACAAGGGTAGTTATTATGTGAAAATTTAGTAGAAAATCACACTGTAATGATAATTTTTTTCTTTAAAATAGTGAAAGGGCATTAAAAAACATGAAGAATAATTTTTCCTACATGTTTCCACCCTATATACTGTTTTATATGAACTAGAAATATGTAGGTGGGTCTATGTCTAAGTTAGGTATGGTACTTACTTATCTTTGAATTGGTGAGTTAATGTATTTGTTTTCTTATGGTTTCTAGTTAATATATGTACTTAGTGTAGCATTGGTATGTGTCACCGTGTGTTGTAGGCTGTGCGTGCTACACAAAAATCTCCATTCACATGAATTAAAGTGAATTTTTTCCCTCATTCTGAAATATCCTTATAGCGCTGTTATGGCTAGATCTATGACTTGGTATACATTGCTAACTATATGTTTTAAATGAGATAAAATCCAACAGAGACACGTCATGGACTGGAAAAAAGAACATAATGCTTAATGGCATGTTATCGCCACAGCCACTTACCCTGCAGAGAGAGGGACTAATGAGCTTTTCTAGCGTAATGTGGGCAGCATTGTCAGTGGCAGGGGGTAACCCGGTTATGAATGTACTTTATACACGTGAATAGAAGAAGTGGGTGTCTCTTACTGGATATTAATAAGAACAGAGCCTTGTCCTTTAACATTTAATCAATCATTATAATTAAAAAAGAACTCCAGTTTGACAAAGCCAAAAATCACATTCTGTTAGATGTATTTGTTTCCCTTCCCTTGTAAAACATTTTTATAAAGAAAATGTAAAATCTTTTTTAGCATATCTGGAGCATGACAGCGTACCTGCCAGCTGACTCTTCTGTAGGGAGAGATATTTAGCATACATCTGACATCATTCCTAGGGGAGGGGAAAAGTGGGTCATGGACATAGCAGTTTTCTGGTGCTGTAATAATTTACCGCTAGAGAACACCCGCAAACACAGTGGTATTGCATTTATTTACCTTTTTGATTGGTTGTATAGGGCTCTGTTCAGACTGGCATGATTGTTAGGCTGGCTGAGCCTTAAGTATTTATGACAGCAAGAATAACATTGTGGTGACACTGTAGCCATAAAAAGTGTTGTAACCTGGAACCTACAAGACACCAAACGTTTTAAAGGGGATCTGTCTCCAGGTTTTTGCTACCTATTCTGAGAGCAACATGATGTAGGCAAAGAGAGTCTGAATCTAACAATGTATCACTTAGTTTACTGGTGGTAGCCTTTCTGATATAATTAAAGGTGTAAGGCCGGTGTCCCTTTTGCGATTACCGCGTATATCTCGCGCGAGTTTCACGGTGCAACACCAGTCAACAGCTAGTCACATCAATGATAATCACCAAGTGTTAAAGCTTTTAGTTTCACTAGCGGTGACATCACGGGCTCTCGCGATACTGCTGAGAACACGGTGGGCATAGAAGTCAGTGACAGCGGTGACGGCAGGACATTACACATCTGGCATCAACCCCATATATTACCCAGTTTGCCACCGCACCAGGGCATGGGATGAGTTGGGGCAAAGCACCGGGATTGGCACATCTAATGGATGCGCCACTTCTGGGGCGGCTGTGGCCTGCTATTTTTAGGCTGAGGAGTGTCCAATAACGGTGGACCTCCCTAGTCTGAGAATACCAGACCCCAGCTGTCCGCTTTACCTTGGCTGGTGATCCAATTTGGGGGGGACATCACGTTTTTTGTTTTAAATTATTTATTTAATGTAAAATAACAGCGTGGGGTGCCCTCTGTTTTGGATGAAGGTGAAGCTGCCAGCTGTGGTTTGCAGGCTGCAGCCATCTGCTTTACCCTAGCTGGCTACAAAAGATATGGGGGACCTCACGTGTTTTTTTTTTTTTATTATTATTTATTTATTTTTTGGCTAAATACAAGGCTAAGCACCCTTTAGTGCCACATGAAAGTCACAGAAGGGTGCCAGCTTAGAATATGCAGGGAGGTGGGACATTATATATGTCTTTCTCATCTATTATCTATCTATCTATCTATCTCTATCTATCTATCTATCTATCTATCCATCTTTCCCTCTATCCATTATCTGTCTATCGATTATCTATCTATTATCTATATTATTTATTGCAGTTACAGGATAAAAAAAATGCAGGGACCAACCTGCGGAAAAACCGCGGCCAAAACGCAGCAAAAACGCATGCGTTTGTCCTGCGGTTTTGGTGCGTTTTTTTACCGCAGGTGTGGTAATCTTCAACTCCCAGAAGTTTCTCAAGAAAGTTTCTTGAGAAAAATCACTTTTCTAGTGCGCACATAGCCTTAAAGGGAATCTATCAGGATTTCACCCCCCCCAAACTATCATCTACATGCTCATTTAGTGCTTTCAAAGACAAGACCAGTAATACCTTTTACATTGCCAGTACTCTTCCTCTGTCAGCATTTGAACTGATCTGCAAATGAAGGACTATTTGTAGATCTGAAGACTCTGTCACTCCAGCTCTATTCCCTGCCCACTGCCACCTCCATCTGCTGGACTGACAATCTCTATGCTGTGTAATTTCAGGCTTCAGATTATGCTGCACATGTGAAAATAATGCTAAACTTGTCTTTATGAGGGCAGCAGGGACATATAAATAGTAAGGGGGGTGAAATACTGCTGACAGATTCCCTTTCATGCTGCATCCCTAATTTGTTTAATAGCAAAAAGAAAAAGTATTCTACAATCAATAGCATGTTATAGATTCAGAGACCCTAATTCCAGCACTCTGTCACTAACTGGGCTGTTTGAAGCATTTTTGATAAAATCACTGCTTTATCTGCTGTAGATCTAGCAGGTCTCTAAGTGCTGACCTATGTATAACCCCACCCACACCGCTAATTGGACGCTTTCTGTGTACATTGTGTACAGGCAGAAATCTGCCAATCAGTGTTGGGGGCAGTGTCATATAGAGCTCATGATTATGGAGGACTACATGGCAGCAGGTTTATTGTGATAATCTTTTGCTGATAAAACAGTGATGTTATCAAAACTACAGCAAGCAGCCCAGTGAGTGATACACCACTGAAATCAGGGTCTCTGTCACTACATTTTGCTGCTCTCAGGTACAAAAACCTGATGACAGATTTCCTTTAAGCAATTAGTGTTGCTAATTATATATGGTGTGTATGTAATAGGGAGATTGAGAAGTTCAGAGACTGCTGGTTAATTGTCATAAAGAAATTGCAAAAAAATTGTTATTGTGTCTGTTACCATAACAATATCCAGATCCATGACATCATTAAATGTGAGTCATGATAGGAAAGATTAATTCAAGTATTTCCACATTACCTAGTTGTCTGTGTACAGCCCCAGGCAATCTCTCCATGCTTTTAATGCACAGTATAAGACATGTTTGTTGAGCTCTGACTACGGTATTATTTTGGGATGATTGCTGCTCAGCACGGCTTTCTTTGTGATTATAGTTTCTTCGTTTATATTGCTGTAGAAAGTCCCAACAAATAGCAGACATTGTTGCTGCTATCCCTAAGACATGGCTGGTGCAGTGTGATACAAACTGCACCAAAAACACATCACAAAAAGCAGCGTGCGCACACGGCCTAAGGCTTATTAACCCCTTCACCCCCAGCCCGTTTTCACCTGCATGACCGGGTCATTTTTTGCAATTCTGACCAGTGTCACTTTGACAGGTTATAACTCTGGAACACTTCAACAGATCCCGGCGATTCTGAGATTGTTTTTCATGACATATTGGACTTCATGTCAGTGGTAAATTTAGAACAATATTTTTTGTGTTTATTTGTGACATATCAGAAATTTGGTGACTATTTTGCAACCTTCTAAAATTGAATTTGTTTGCCTTTAAACAGAGCATTAGGCTATGTGCGCACGTTGCGTAAATTCATGCAGTTACGCTGCGCTTTGCAGCGCAGCGTAACTGCATGCGTCCTGCGTCCCCTGCACAGTCTATGGAGATTGTGCAGGGGCCGTGCGCACGTGGCGTCTCAGAGCGCAGCGCTTCGGCTACTGCCGAAGCGCTGCGCAAAAAGAAGTGACATGTCACTTCTTCCGTGCGCTTTGCCGGCAGCTCCTGCTCTGTCTATGGCAGGAGCTGCAGGCAGAGCGCACGTTCTCGCCGGCACCATGCGCTTCAGAACGGAGCTTTTCAGCTGCGCTCTGAAGCACACCTTTTAGGTGCTGGGCTAGTACGCAACATGCGCACATACCCTTATGTTGCACAAAATAATTAATGAGGTTGTCCCCTACTGGTAAAATGAGAAATCACTGATGAACTTTGAGCCCTTCTAACTTCTTAAAGGGAACCTGTCACCATTTTTTTGCCCTATAAGCTGCGGTCACCACCAGTGGGCTCTTATATACAGCATTATAACATGCTGTATATAAGAGCCCAGACCGCTGTGTAGAACATAAAAACACTTTATAATACTTACCTAAACCGGTCTCTGCGGTGGATGTGGCTCAAATGGGCGTCTTCATCCTCTGGTGTCGGCGCCTCCTCTTTCGGTCATCTTTGTTGCCACCTCTGTCGTCCTTCTGAAGCTGCGGTGCATGACGGATCCAACGTCATACACACTCGCCGGCATTCAGGTCCTGCACAGGCACGGGACGCATCATGCACACAGGCTTCAGAAGGACGACAGAGGTGGCAACAAAGATGGCCAAAAGAGGAGGCGCCGGCACCAGAGGTTGAAGACGCCCATTTGAGTCACATCCACCGCAGAGACCGGTTTAGGTAAGTACTATAAAGTGTTTTTTATGTTCTACACAGCGGCCTGGGCTCCTATATACAGCATGTTAGAATGCTGTATATGAGAGCCCACTGGAGGTGGCCGCAGCTTATAAAGCAAAAAAATGGGGACATGTTCCCTTTAACAAAAAATAATATTTTCAGAAATAGTGCTGATGTAAAGTAGACATATGGGAAATGTTATTTATTAAAGGGATTGTCCTTTACTTTTACATTGATGGCCTATCCTTAGGATAGGTCATCAATATCTGATCGGCCTGGGTCCATCACCCAGAACTCCCGCCGATCAACTGTTCTGGGTCCTGCATCCGAGTATTGCACATTTGCCTCATATTGATTAGAATGAGAGGCAGATATGCAGTACCCCCGCTGCCAGGACCGAGAACAGCTGATCGGCCGGGGTGCGGGGTGTTGGACTGGCCAATCAGACATTGATGACCTATCCTAAGGGGCACTTTGCACACTACGACATCGCAGGTGCGATGTCAGTGGGGTCATGTCGAAAGTGACGCACTTCCGGCGTCGCTCTTGACATCGTAGTGTGTAAATCCTAGATGATATGATTAACGAGCGCAAAAGCGTCGTAATCGTATCACAGGTGTAGTGTCGGCGAATTCCATAATTACGCGGCTGCGACGGTACGATGTTGTTCCTCGCTCCTGCGGCAGCACACATCGCTGTGTGGGAAGCCGTAGGAGCGAGGAACATCACCTTACCTGCTACCTGCAGCTCATGCCGGCTATGCTGAAGGAAGGAGGTGGGTGGGATGTTTACGTCCCGCTCATCTCCGCCTCTCCGCTGCTATTGGCCTTCCGTGTGACGTCGCAGTGACGCCACACGACCCGCCCCCTTAATAAGGAGGCGGGTCGCCGGCCAGAGTGACGTCGCAGGGCAGGTGAGTGCATGTGAAGCTGCCGTAACGATAATGTTCGCTACGCCAGCTATCACCATGATATCGCAGCTGCGACGGGGGCGGGGACTATCGCGCTCGCCATCGCAAGCATCGGCTTGCGATGTCGTAGTGTGCAAAGTGCCCCTAAGGATAGGCCATCAATGTAAAAGTAGGGGACAATCCCTTTAATAAATAACACTTCCCACATGTCTACTTTACATCAGTACCATTTCTGAAACATATTTTTTTTTATTAGAAAGTTAGAAGGGCTCAAAGTTCATCAGTAATTTCCCATTTTACCAACAAAATTTACTAAACCATTTTTTTAGGGACCACGTCACATTGGAAGTGACTTTGAGAGGCCTAGGTGACAAAAAATACCCAAAAGTGACATCATGCTAAAAACTGCACCCCTCAAAGTACTCAAAACCACATAAAAAACACATCCAAGAAGGTTATTAACCCTTCCCATGCTTCACAGGAACTAAAGCAATGTGCGCACTTTGCGTTGAGTTAATTGCAGTTCTAAACGCATTCTCTGGCAGAAATTGTCTTTGTCAAATTTGTTTTTTACCACAAAAACGCTAAAAATACGCATGCGTTTTACCGTGTTTTGCCGCGTTTTTACCGCGATTTACATGCTTTTTCATTGCTTAAAGTCAGATGCGTTTTGAATACAAATACACTGCTAAATAAAGTTCACACATTCAAACACTTTGAAAAAAACGGGAAAAAAAGATATCAAATATCATGATTAAAAAAATCGTACACAAAATAGCTAATTTTATTAAAATGATAACTGCGGTCTAATATTTATGTATAAAATAACGTTAAATTATGGATTTTCATTAATTTAATTGTCGGACTTTGTGTGTGTGTAAAGGGACATATCATGCCCTTATTATAAAGACATAAATGCATGCATTTATTTTGTTAAAAAAGCCTGTTTTCTGCATCAAAAAGCATGTAAAACGCTAGGATTTTGATTTCGGATGCGTTTTGAAAGTTCTCATTGACTGTAATGTTAGCAAAACGCTGCCAAAATGGCAAAAACAATTGACATCTGCTTCTTTAAACGCAGAGATTTTGACAAATTTTCTGCAACTGAAACGCTGCGTTTTTAACAGCAAAGTGCGCACAAGAAAACCCAATTTCCCATAGACTTTGCTTGAAAATCAAAACACAAGCATTTTGGCATTAAAACGCTGCAGTTCAAAACGCTGCTGAAACACATAAAAAAAAGCAAAGTGCGCACATGGCCTAAAGCAATGTAGAAGGAAAAAATGGAAAATTAAATTTTTTTACAAAAATGTTACTTTAGCTTCAAAGTTTCCTTTTTCACTAGGGTATCAGGTGAAATTGTAGAGTACAATTTGTAGTGCAATTTCTCCTCCATACGCGAATACCTCATATGTGGTGGAAAATCATAGTATGGGCTCACGGAAGTGAAGGAGCACCATTTGACTTTTTGAACACAAAATTGCCTAGAATCGTTAGTGGACTCCATGTCACGTTTGGAGAGCCTCTGATGTGGCTAAAAAGTAGAATCCTCCTACAAGTGACTCCATTTTGGAAATTAGACCACCCAAGGAATTTATCGAGATGCGTGGTGAGAACTTTGAACCCCAGGTACCTCACAGAATTTTATGATGTTGAGCATGAACCCCAATTTTTGCATTTTCACAAGAGTAACAGGAGAAAGTAGACCCCAAAATTTGTTGTGCAATTTCCACTGAATACACTTGTACCCCATATGTGGTGGAAAACCACTGTTTTAGTTCACGACAGGGCTCGGAAAGGAAAGAGCACCATTGAAAGGGAACCTGTCAGCAGAAATTTCGGCCAAAACCTAAAAGATTCCCCCTCTGCAGCTCCTGGGCTGCATTCTAGAAAGGTCCCTGTTATTATTGTGCCCCATGTGAGACCAAAATAAAGACTTTATAAAGTGGAACCTCTTTGTATTCAGATACTGTAAATGTGACACGGGGGCGGGCTTTCTGGCGTCCGTTATTCTGCCTCCTGGTCCTGTATGCTGCCCCCCATTGCTCCTTTCCATAGCTGATGCACCGCCCACTGCTCCAGCCATCCCCGCGCATGCCCAGTGCCAGTCTCATGGGACCGCTGGTGACGTGTGCGCAGGCAAGTGATTATGGGCGGGGCTGTGATTGTTATAAGCAAGTACCCGCCCATAATCTCGTCAGCGCTCAAACCTCACCAGCGGTCACACTGTGCTCAGTGTAGATGCTAGACTGTATGGGCTGCTTCCAGGGATGACGTCCCTTTTGTCACATGATAGTATTTTGAACACGCCCCAATCACGTGACAAAAGGGACGTCATCCCTGGAAGCACAGCTGTTTGTGGATGGATACCATGTTTGGCATAGGTGGTCTCCTTGACTGGAGACTGCACTTCCCGTGGTTGTTCCTTCCTGGTGAAAGACCTGGCTAGTTTCCTGTCAGCGTTGAGAAACATGTGATGGTGTCTCCGCAGGCTTTCTTGTTTTGCAACCAATCACAGGCGCCAGGATGGCCGGTGGGCGGGGAAAGCAGTGCAAGTGTCTGCCGGTCAGCATGGTGGTAAAAAATAAACAATCGACAGCACAGATATAGCTCGCGGCTTCAGCCCCAGCTGTCGGGCTGTATCTGTGCTGTGTATCCAGTCACATGTGCGAGGCTTTGTCAGGTGATGCCATGGCAGACTCAAGCGAGTCCCTCACATGTGTGATTCCGGTGAAACCGCATGCGTCTTTCTTTTATTTAAATAAATAATTAAAAAAAAAAAAACGACGTGCGTTTCCCCCTAATTTTCATCCCCAGCCAAGATAACACCGACTGGGCGCTAGTATGCCAGCCCGGTATTGCCGCATCTATTAGATGTGACAATCCCGGTGCGATACCGGCTCTTCCTGGTGGCCTGATGTGCCAATCGGAGTAATAGCAGGGGTTAATAACAGCGCATAGCTGCTACTAAACCCTAGGTTTGTGATGGCACAGTCGTCTATCAGATACCTGCATCACAAACCTGTAAATGAATGTAAATAAACAAGACACAGAGAAAAATCCTTTATTTGAAATAAAGTACAAACACCCCCTCCACCACTTTATTAACCCCCAACACCCTGCAGCTCCGACGTATTCCACAGGAGGTCCTACGCCGCTTCAGCTCTGCTACATCTGAATATCACAGAGAGATGCACGACCGACCACTCTCTGTGAGCTCCAGAGAATGAATGAGCTGTGCATTGAGCGGTGATGTCACTCAGGTAATTTGTAGTCACAGCTGGAGGTTCCCACGGTCGTTCACCTGTGATCGCAGGTAACCTGACCTCAGGTGGAGGTCACTGAGTTCACAGACCTGCATCTCCTAGCAGAAAAATCGCAGTTTTTTTAGCCAAGAGATGCAGATTTTGTGCTGAAATCTTTACACTGTATTCCTGCATCCAATCTACACCTCCTGGCAAAAAAATGCGGTGTTTTGATGCATTTTTTTTTGCTGCAGTTTTTGGCGCGGTTATTTTTCCGCGATTCTTGACGCGTTTTTTTGCCAGGAGGTACACATTTGGTGCTGAAGTCATCTGCACCAGCTTTCAGCACTAAATTTCCTCTTGCTGGCAGAATTTTTTTTTATTTTTGGGCCAAGGGATGCAAATTTGGTGCTGAAATTTTTACACCATATTCCTGCATCCAATCTACACCTCCTGGCACAAAACATGCGGTGTTTTGGCGCATTTTTTTTGCTGCAGGTTTTTTTTTTACGTGATTTTTGCCGCAGTTTTTCGCCAGGAGGTGCACATTTGGTGCTGAAAACGTCTGCACCAGATTTCAGCACCAAATTTCCACCTGCTGGCAGGATTTTTTTTTCTTTTTACAGCCTGCCATTCTCTGAACATGAGCATGCATATACCTAGAAACACATGCACGCTCCCGTCAGAAGAGTGCTGCTGTGTCGGTGATGTCAGACTTGTGCGGGTCTGCCAAGCATGACATCACACAGCACAGCCTGCCGTTCTCTGAGCATGAGCGTGCATGTACCTAGAAACACATGCACGCTCCTGTTAGAATTGTGCGGCTGTGCTGCGATGTCAGACTCGCGGGAGTCCCTCGCATGCGGCTTTTTTTTTTATTTAAATAAATAATTTAAAAAAAAAATCCATGATAATGCCGGCTGGGGGCTGGTATATTCTCAGCCCGCAGCCGCCCGGTATTGCCGCATCTATTAGATGTGACAATCCCGCTGCAATACCGGCTCTTCTCGATTGCCCTGGAGCAGTGGCAATCGGGGTAATAGCAGGGGTTAATAGCGGCGCACAGCTGCTACTAAACCCTAGGTTTGTGATGGCACAGGCGTTTATGAGATAACTGCATCACACTAACCTGTAACTAACAGTAAATAAACAAGACACAGAGAAAAATCCTTTATTGTAAATAAAGTACAAAACGCGCCCTCCTTCACCACTTTATTAACCCCCAACACACCCCTCCAGGTCTGGCTTAATCCTCATGACGTCCCACGGCGACACATCCAGCTCTGCTACATTTCAGAGCGAGCAGCCATAGAGAAGACTGCCAGCTCTGAGTGTAGCCTATGACTGAGCCGCGATAAGCGATGACCGCAGCAGAGACTGTTACAGGCTGGGGGGGCGCGTCAGCCTGCAGCCAATCACAGATGAGAGGACGGCCGGTCGGCGGGGAAAACACGGAAAGCTGTGTGATTGCGTGCACAGTACAGGAAGTGAAAGCGCGACCCGGAAGCAGTGTGCTGCCATGACATTGAGTCTCGGTAAGTATGAAACTGACTCTTATTTGTTGTTTTATTTATTTTTACTATATTTGCCGAATCCGGATCGTGGAATCCCGTGCCCTAGTCCAGCACCTAGATATCATCTGTTCAGAAATGCCTATAACCTTCAATGACCTCACTGCTTCACCACCGTGCGGAGCTGCCGCCCCACCACCGTGCGGAGCTGCCGCCCCACCACCGTGCGGAGCTGCCGCCCCACCACCGTGCGGAGCTGCCGCCCCACCACCGTGCGGAGCTGCCGCCCCACCACCGTGCGGAGCTGCCGCCCCACCACCGTGCGGAGCTGCCGCCCCACCACCGTGCGGAGCTGCCGCCCCACCACCGTGCGGAGCTGCCGCCCCACCTACACCCCACCTACTGTCTCCTCCCCAAAATCCTTTAGGATGTAAGCCCGCAAGGGCAGGGCCCTCTTCCCCCTGTGCTAGTCTGTCTATTGTAACGTGTACATGTATTCTGTATGTAACCCCCTCATGTACAGCACCATGGAATCAATGGTGCTCTATAAATAAACAATAATAATAATAATAATAATAATAAACCGCGCGGATCCGGACTTTTACAGTCCGGATCCGCTCAGCCTTAGTCACTACCTCCTGGAACGGCAGAAAGGTGCTGGTATGGCGTGCTCAGCATGATAGCACAAAAGTTTTATTTAGTGCTACCTGTAAAATGTGAATGTGCCTTAGTTTTTCTCATGGCACTGTAGGGTTTGAGGACTTCATCAGAGAGATCAACCCCACATGTCTTTATTGTATCCCGGGGCACAGTTTGGTTTGTGGACCTGTGTAGAAGAACCTTGTACAGTTTTGGTGGTGCTACCATCATAATTTTCAGGGGTGAGGTCCATATGGGTCACTAGTTGCGGGTCACCAACCGTGGCTCATTTGGTTTCCTGGGGTGTCTGCGTGGGGGTTCGGTATCACTGGAGAGAGAAGAGGAAAATTAAAGGAAGGTGGGATCCTCTCCCTCACTATCAGTGTCAAGTAAGGCGTATGCCTCCTTGACCGAATACCATCTTTTGGATGAGAGAGACATTTTATTTTCACGACTGGTGTGTGTCTGTAAAACAACCAAATTGTATTCAGGTGTGTGAGTGTTTGGTGTACACTTTTTTATTTATTAGAATAGAAGAGGAAAAAAAGAATCTTGAAAGAAAAAGATACAAAATAAAATAAAAAGGAGAATATAAAAGTTTGGTAAAATAAAAAAGAAACTTTCTAAACGAAAGTCAGTAAAAATAAATAAGTACTGAGCGCCCACAACTGAGACTAACCCTGACTACATTAAGTAAAAAATACTGCAGTAGACACCGATTACTACAGTATATTTTTATTGTCCCTAATCTAGACCTATTAGCTAATTTAAATTATTTTTATTTGATTCTTATTTTACTTTTTTTTATAATAACGATCAGTGCTGTGAGTCATCGATCAGTTCCAATGGTTGCAGGGTGCATGCATAGGTATGGTGCAAACTGGGGGAAATGCATAGGGAAAAAAAAAAGTCCCAAAATTGAGCACAAATGCCAATCAGTGATATGACTCACTGATCAGTGGCTGCAGGACGCACGCAGAGAGATGGTGGAAAAAGGGGAAAAAATAGAAAGGAAAAAAAAAGTCTTGGCCAAAAGCGAGCACAGATGCCAATCAGTGATGTAAGTCCCATTGAATCATTTGGAAGCAGAAAATAGTGTCCTAGCATATACAAAAAATCGCTACAACACTGACATCTTTCTGCATCAGTTTTTTTTCTACCACAAAAATTCCTGAATAAAGCTGTGTGTAAACTTATTTTAGGGTAGATAAATATATTTTCTATGGAGAATTGGAAATAGGAAAATAAATGGGGCTACATTTAATTGGTTGTAATTTTTTTTTATAGGGTCTGGTCAAGCCATAAGTGACTTGCTTATTTATTCTTTCCACTGTAACATTGACAGAAGTTTTACATTTTTTCCCCCTGAAATATAAGGTACAGTTACGTTCTATGCAAGCTTCCTGAGATTGATGCGGGCTCAGAAACTGAGTCCGCATCTTTGCATGCAGATCATGGCTTTATTATTTAGCCAGCATCTTCCTCTTAAGAGCTATGTGTAGAGCACAGCTCTGCCTACAGCTGTTAATCTATGAAATGCTGCTGTCAATTTCTGACAGCGGCATTTACAGCTCATGGCCTGTGGTGTGCAGTGTTCTTACCAACCGGTATCAGTGCTTCTTTGGCGTGTTCATGGTGAGCCGATAGGTCTGCTGAAGACCCATGTGCCTGTTATGACGGTACTCCTATAAAAGCAAGTCCATGATTTTTACTATATACAGCAATACTGTGGTATATTATCACGGGGTATGGTACGGTAACTAGGAGTAGGTGCACCTAGACTTGCCTTCAGACTAGGGACTCTAAACTGTCCCTTATTCCAGAGGTACGCTAGATGGCAGCGAGGTCTGGACCGCCAGTGTAGCCCCGACTCCTTAATTGCCCTGGCCTAACATCCCTTCTCCCACACCCCTGGGGAGGGCTAGGAAAGGAGTAATGAATCCCAGAAATACCGAAAGACAGGGGAAAACCAAGACTGAAATTCACTGAAAGCACACGCACAGGGGAAAAGACATTACATGCTTAGGGAGAAATAAAGTACAGGGAGGAAAGAAACTTATATTTTTTCTACCAGACACCAAATAGCATTCAACAGATCACCAATAACTGGATCACCACTCACAATGACCGGTATCGCTGTAGCAAAGCTAGAGCTATTTTCCACATGAGGGACCAGGTTCCACCATCTTTTAATAAATAAAAAAATAAAAACATATACAATACATGTTTTATATTACTACATTTGTAAACATCTGATCTATCAAAATATAAAATTAAGTAGTCAAAATGATGTAACGAGAAAAAAAAAAATCAAAACACCAGAATTGAGGTGATCAAAGCGTCTTATCTATCCCCAAATTATGCCGTTAGAAAGTTAGAAACATCAGTTCAGGGCTCCAAAAAAAAACAAGCCCTCACACAGCTTCATTGTAAAGAAAAAAATGGAAATGTTACAGCTGAAAATGGTGACACAAGCAAATAACAAGCCTTTTCTCCCGAAAAGTAAAACAGTTATGGCTCTTGGAAGAAAAGGGGAGAAGAAAAAAGAAGCGCAAAAATGGATAATCGCCCGGCTGAGAAAGAGTTAATTGTTACTGATGCAGTAATAAAAGCTCATAATTCCCAGAAATAAAAAAGCACAATAATGAAAAGTCGTACATCCACATATTTATATACATTTTTTTCCTGTTGCAGGTACGGAAACATGTAGGAGATCTCTATGAAGATCTGCGAGATGGACATAACTTGATCTCCTTGTTAGAGGTTCTCTCTGGAGACACCCTGGTAAGTCGTCTTTTAATATTTGTTTTATGGTGAACAGTATGAAGCTGTAGTTATAAAGCTCTGCAGCCTGGTTACGCTGCATAATGCACTTGTATGAAAATCCGTTTTGTAAGTCTTCTTGTATTTATTGGACATTTCACAAGTTGCTCCCAAGTGAATGTTTTACAGTTTTTATTCCAGATATACTTAGATAAAAATCAAACCTAGGCTAGATACATCCACAGATTGTTTAGCAGTGCTCAGGGCCATAACCTGAAGCTTCAGGGCTCTTATGTAAACTCAGTAATGCTGGCCCCATTAATAGTGCCTTTTTATATGGCAGAGGGGCCACTTCAAGCACTGTTAATGGGTCTAATTACTACCCTGCACCCCTTCTAGATTGACTCATGACAGGTCCCACTCAATCATATCCATAGAATATGCAGCTGTATGCCTAGAGAGTTGCATGCATCTGCAATTGACTGCCATTCTAATAAATAAGTAGGGGCTGTGGTGTAACCTGGTGAAACATATGCCATAACACACTTGTGGTAGGGGCAGATATATCATTGGTGCAACCTGTGAAGTTGAAATAGAGCATTTTGATGAGTTATTGGACTGAAAAGAGCCCAAATACTGTAGAGCCTTTCTGGCTTTGTCCGCCAGTGACTTATAGCATATGTTGGCGGATACTCCAACTCCAGCTTGTTAAACTTGTGGTGCTCTACTTCATTCATTAAAATTGTGCCAATAACAGCATTACCCAAGTTTAAGTAGTTAAGTAACCATGCGGTATCCACGCGTTTCAGATGTCGCAGCATCCTTAGTCATGATAACAACTAAAAGTAATGGCAGTCAGATATACCTCACTCTGTTCCGGTTATTTATATGTTGGCGGACACAACAGGAAGTTTTCCCACTGAGAAAACCAACTGTACACATAAGTCATAATATAAATGAAGCATTAAAGTGGACCTGTCACCAACAAAAAGGACAGTTTGTGCCCTTATTTTATTCCCTCTGTTCCCCTGAGTATTTTTCTTTCTATCCTTCATACAGATCCAGAAATATGGGCATTTTTATTTGGCACTATTTTTTTTTTATAGTCTTGTGACAATACACCACTAGGTGTCACTAGAAGCTACTAGAGACAGGGAAGTCAAGCACACCGGTGGTCAGAAGCCAGGAAGTCAGATAAGGTAGACAGGGAGCGAACAGAGCCAGGGTCAGGGCACAAGTCAGAGGTCAGAAGCCAGGAAGTCAGATAAGGTACAGAGGGAGCAACCGAAACCAAATTCAGGGTACAAGCCGGAAGTCAGAAATTAAATAAGGTACACAGGGAGTAAGCAAAGACAAGGTAAGGGTACAAGGCAGAGGTCAGAAGCCAGAGGGATAACATCAGGGGCACAGTCAGAGACGGGTAACAAAGGTCCGGGGTATGGAGGGAAGATCAGAACAACAATACTCATGGGATCCAGAGAACTCACTGCAGAGCAGGAACTATGACTGGCAGCGTTTTGGGTGAAGTTGCTCCCCAATGAAGCCAAGCATACACCCGCAACGAGACACTTGAACACAGGCCCCTCCCCGCACCAGCGCAGGACCTGAAGGCTGAGAAGCAACCCGTCATCTGGAGCATAATACAGAATATTGGCTCTGCTGGAGAGCATGACAAGTCTGTAGCATGGCATTGGACAGAACAGCCTCCAGAAAATCCCGTATTACCACCTAGGTAGAAAAAATAAACAGGACTAAATAAAAAGGCACATACTTATGGAACTGTATTGTAGATTTATAGAACTCTCCAAAAAACTGCATATGCAGAGGAACGGCAGGAATAAGATAAGAACAAAAACTGGTGTCAGGTCCTCTTTCAAAAGGCATTAGATCCTAACGCCTCCTTCATACATGCTATCTTTTTAACATTTTTAAACTATTGTAAAAGAAAAACAAAAACACTTTCATATGTTTTTTTTATATATATGTGCTTGGTAATATATATATATTTTTTAAAAAATTTTTAATCATGAATCTTTTCTGTAATTCCTATTGCAGTGTATAAGAGCTCCTAAAATAGTGTAGCTCAGCGCATTTTAACGCATTTTTGGTTGTAATTTCTATTCAGTGTCATTTTGTAAGTGCAGCATTTGCTGCATTTTTGAGTAAGGCCGGTGTCCCACTTGCGATTGCCTTGCGTTTGTCTCACACAAGTTTCGCGGTGCATCACCCGTCACGGACTCACACTCTCCTCACAAGAGCGGGTTGGCTGCATAGAGATGCATGCAACCGACCCACTCCTGGGAGGAGAGTGTGAGTCCGTGACGGGTGATGCACCGCGAAACTTGTGCGAGACAAACGCAAGGCAATCGCAAGTGGGACATCGGCCTAATATAGAGAAGCGCATGGGAAAAATACTAAAAAAAATTGAAGCAAGAGTGCATCATTTTGAAATGAAAACTCCAAAAATGGAAAAAAAGTAAATACAAAGCAAACACATAATTTTGAGTATAAAAGCACCAAACTTTACAGTAATGTGAAAAGTCTGCTTTGAATTTCTAAAAATATTTGCTATGGACTCAAAAGTAAAATCTGGATGCATTTTCTAATTTGTTTATTTTTATTTTTGAAAGAAGGTAAAAACTGCAGAACGACCTAGCTGGTCATTGGGGACGTTGTAAAGCAGCTATTTGAAAGGGAAGTTGCTAACAAAGTCATTGTAACGGTGTCAAACACAACGATGCTTGCTGCGCAGCAACAAACAAAATACCAAAAAATGTTCCTGAGAGATGTGTAGCTATCAGCAACCTCACAGCAGGGGCCAGGTCGCTGATGCATTTCACACACTGCAATGTCGCTGGGGAGATCGCTATAACGTCACAAAAACGGTGACGTTACAGCGATGTCGCTAGCGATGTTGCAGTGTGTAAAGGACTGGACTGCTTGCTATTGTTTTGATAAAATCACTGCTTTATCAACAGGAGATCATCATTAGAGAATTAGTAAACCTGCTGCCAAGTAATCCTCCATATTCATGAGCTCTGTATAACCACGCCTCCATGACTGATTGCATGTTTCTGCCTATGTACATTGCACACAAATAGCTGTCAATCAGTAGTGATGGGGGGGCTATATAGAGCTCAGCATTCAGAGAACTGTTAAATCTACAGAATTAAAAAAATGTTTAAAACGTCTGCACATATTAAAAGTGAAATTGGGCAAATTGATTCTTGGGCCTTTGGTCCATCAGCCAGGTCAGTAGTCTTTGCCACTTGATAGGAGGCTCGTTAATCTCTTTCCTTCCTGGAACACCCTCATGGTTTTTGATTAGCCACGTTGGTGTGATATCATCATTGTAGTCTGACACACAGATGACATCATGCCAGTCCGGCTATTCAAAAAGCTCGTTGGGGATCCGGGAACTGAAGGGATTCGCAGAGCTCCTGTCCATTGATCAACAGAACAAAGACTTGGTTAGACTCGAGTCCATGAATCATTCTTCCCAAAGCTAATTAAGTGGTTTTACAATGGAAATGATTATACAGAAACTTTCAAGCATTTTTTTTTTTATTGATTTTATTTTTTATTCGCCCCTCAAAAAGTAATGGGCCCGATTTATCAAGACTATTGTTCTTCAGGGTGTTGAATCAGACTATCTGTGGCGTAATGCCCTGCTGCGCCCTTCTCCTGCCCCACTTCCACCCATTTT
This sequence comes from Anomaloglossus baeobatrachus, assembly GCF_048569485.1. Classification (NCBI taxonomy): domain Eukaryota; kingdom Metazoa; phylum Chordata; class Amphibia; order Anura; family Aromobatidae; genus Anomaloglossus; species Anomaloglossus baeobatrachus. The sequence continues at coordinate 403,715,927 of NC_134355.1, forward strand.
GTTTGAAATCTGTGAAAACACCAAAAGTTGCAATATTTAGGTGCAACACCTAAATTTTGCTACTAGTCTTCACAAGGCTTTTACGCGTTTCTACTTTGAAGCTAAATATAATGCTAATCATAGTCAAAATTATGTGTTTGTTTTGGGATTTTTTTTTTGTGGGGGAGGGGAAGGGGGCATTGGATTTTTAATTTCAACATGATGCACTCTTGCTTCAATTTTTTCTACATTTTTCCCATGCATTTCTCTATACTCGGAAATGCGACAATAAGGTGCATGTACAAATTGACACTAAATAGAAAGAAATTACAACCAAAAATGCGTTAAAATGTTCTGGGCTGCACTATTTCAGGAGCTCTTGCATACGGCATTAGGACGTACAGAAATGAACCTCTTGAGGTCCACAGAAACATTATTCTCAGAAATGGGGATAGTCCGGGGCTCCTGAACACCTACAAGATGTAGAAGGGGTTACCTTTAGCCCAGCATATACATATTGGTGATACAGTAGAATTTCCATTGTCTGATTTGTTTCCAATATCAGAATACCTTTACCACTTTACATGTATCATTAAAAGCATTTGGTCAGAGCCTTAATTGCTTTTAACCCTTTCTATGGTCCTCCCAGTTTCATTATTGTTTTCCGTTGTGACCATGATTTCCTCTGCCTTGTATGCCTCCTCTTCATTATGTTCTTTTCATACTCTCCTTTTCATTTGTGGTCTGTCTTGTGTCTCTGCTGTGCCTTCTTTTTCTGTCTGTTGTGTTTATTAGCCGAGGGAACGAGATTTTTTGAAGACCTTACGGTTGGTGAGTCCCTCAGAAGCATGCGAGTTTGATCAGCATGAGGAGGTGGATGATGAGGATAAGGGGGTAGGTGTAACCCCCATAACAATACTAATTCCTGTTTAGGTTTGCAGTGTCACTGTTTTCCACGTAAATTGCACAAAAGTTCACATGTTACTAAAACTTTGTAGAGTTAACCATGCTTAGGGATTTCTGTTCTTTAAAGGGACATGTCACTTGTGATAAATATTGGTATTCCATATTGAATAGCAATGCTGGAGCAGAACTCTGCAATGAGCCATTCCTCTTGGAGAAGTATGAAGAGATTAACAACTGGGTTATGCCATTGTCCTTCTCAATAAGATGTATATCTACAGTATATCACAAAAGTGTTAATATATGGCAGTTCTTGAGAACTTACATATTGTGTCAGAAGCGCAGCACTGTCAGCAAGGAGTCTGATGTATCCATGATATGCTACCTCCCCTCGCCTTCCAGGCACTGAGAGACATTTTCCCTGTGTACAATAATAGAGAGAAATCTGTCAATCAGTGGCTGGAGGACAGAGGAACCCCCAACACTTATACAGCATACCACAAAAGTGAATACACTGCTCACATTGTTGTATTACATCTTTTCATGAGACAACACTGATGATATGACACTTTGATGCAATGTAAAGTAGTCAGTGTACAGCCTGTATAACAGTGTAAATTTGGTGTGCCCTCTAATTAACTCAACACAAAGCCATTAATGTCTAAACCATTGGCAATAAAAGTGAGTACACCCCTAAGTGAAAATGACCAAATTGTGCCTAAGTGTCAATATTTTGTGTGGTCACCATTTCTTTTCAATCACTGCCTTAACTCTGTTGGACATGGAGTTCGCTAGAGCTTCACAGGAGCCACTGGAATCCTCTTCCACTCCTTCATGACGACATCATGGAGCTGTTGGATGTTAGAGACCTTGCCCTCCACCTTCCCTTTGAGGATGCCCCACAGACGCTCAATAGGGATTAGGTCTGTAGACATGCTTGGCCGGTCGAGCACCTTTAACCTCAGTTTCTTTAGCAAGGCAGTGGTCATCTTGGAGATGAGTTTCAGATCGTTATCATGTTGGAATACTGCCCTGCAGCCCTTTCTGAGGGAAGGGATCATACTCTGTTTTAGTATGTCACAGTACATGTTGGCATTCATGATTCCCTCAATGAACTGTAATTTTCCACAGCCGGCAACACTCATGCAACCCCAAACCAAGACACTTCCATTACCATACTCGACTGTAGGTAAGACATACTTGTCTTTGTACTCCTCATCTGGTTGCCACCACACACGCTTGACACCACCTGAATCAAATACAGTTATTTTGGTCTTATCAGACCACAGGACATGGTTCTAGTAATCCATTTCTTTAGTCTAGTTTCTTTCTTGTGCACATCTTTAGAAGGGGCTTCCTTCTGGGACAACAGCCATGCAGACCAATTTGATGCAGTGTGCGGTATATGGTCTGATAACTGAGGTTGACCTCCATCCTTTTAACATCTGCAGCAATGCTAGCAGCACTCCTACGACTATTTTGAAAAGACAACCTCTGGATATAATGCTGAACATTAGCACACAACTTTTTTGGTTGACTGTGGCCAGGTGTGTTCTGCATGGAATATGTCTTTTTAAACCAATGTATGGTTTTGGCCACTATGCTCCAGCTCATTTTCAGGGTGTTGGCACTCTTCTTATAGTGTAGGCCATCTTATGTAGAGCAACAATTTTTTTTTTTAGAACCCCAGAGCATTCTTTGCTATGAGCTGCTATGTTGAACTTCCATTGACCCGTAAGAGAGAATGTGAGAGTGACAACACACCTGAGAACTTATAACACTAATGAATCACATGACACCAGGGAGGGAAGATTGCTAATTGGGCACAATTTCACCATTTTCACTTAGGGGTGAAGTCACTTTTGTTGCCAGTGGTTTAGACATTAATGGCTCTGTGCTGAGTTATTTAGAGGGTGTGCCAAATTTGCAGTGTTATACAAGCTGTCCAATAACTAATTACATTGTATCTAAGTGTCCTATCTTCATTGTTGTCTCATAAAACGATAAAAGAAGATATTTACAAAAATGTGAGGGGCGTACTCACTTTTGTGGTATGCTGTATGTAGTCTGACACTGCACATCCCGTACAGACAATATCGGACTGTATGGCAAAACCCAGGTGACAGTTAATGCTATTCGTACATGTCTACACAAGAATGGTTCACAGTAGATTTCTAATAAAAGCTGCTCCACAATTAAATTTAAAGGGTTTATCTGGGACTTTTGTATTTTTTTAGGCCTGTTTCATACGTCAGTGAAAAACACTGACGTTCTTCACTGACGTGTAAAACACGCACATGTCCCTCTGTGTTCCGTGATTCACGGCACACGTGGGTTGTCCATGTGCAATCCGTGATCCGTAATCCATGATTGCATATAGACATTACTCACCTGCCTTCACTGCATCCGCCCACCGCTCTCAGCACCTACTTCCTGGTCGGCAGTTCCTGCTTTCATGAATATTCATGAGCCAGGCAGGAGCTGCCGAAAGCAGAGGCTCCCGAGCGAATCGCAGGCAAGGTAAGTTGAAAATATATAATATTTAATATGTCCGTGATTTTCTTGTACGTGTTTCACTGATCACACACGGATCACACCATAGTGTGTTCCGTGGGTCATCAGTGATGCCAGAAAAAAACTGACTTGTCTCCGTGCAGAATCACGGCCACGCGTGCACGCTGCACGGAGACACGTTCAGTGAAAAATCACTGATATGTGAGCAGACCCATTGATTATAATGGGTCTGCGTATGTCAGTGATTCTGGTACGTATAAAAAAAAAAGTACAAACGTACCAGAATCACTGACGTGTGAAAGGGGCCTTAGTATGAGGCTAAGAACTTCTTGGCAGGTAGTTGTTAACTACAGTGATTAGCATAAATAAGTACACCTCTTTTGAAAGTAAGATTTTAATCAATATCTCACTGAATACATTTTTTTTTTACAAGACTGAGTTTTATAAAACATTTCTTAACTCATAACATGAAGAAAGGTTAATAATTTAACTTTAATTACAAAAACTTCAGTTTTACTCAAATTAATTGATGCAAAAATGAAAACATCCACATCAAAAATGACTACATCTATTATTTTGTTTGACCTCCATGATGTTTAAGGACCATGCCAAGTCTTCTAGGCATGGAATGAACAGGTTAGTGATATATTGCAACATCTATCTTTTTCCATTCTTTATGAACGACCTCTTTTAGAAACTGGATGCTGAATGGAAAGTGATGCTCAACTTGTCTCTTCAGACTTCCTTATAATTATACTGTTGGGTTCATATCAGGAAACATACTTGGCCACTAAATCACTTTTATCCTGGTCTTCTGCAGAAATGCAACAAAATGTGTGTTGTGGATTATTGTCATGTTTTAAAAGTGTTTGTTTACCATGGGCATGGAGTAATGGTAGCCTCTTCTTTTTGAGTATACAGCAGCACATCTGTAAATCCACCATGCCACCAATAAAATGTAGCTCCCCACCACCAGAAGCACTCATGCAGTCTCATATAAGGACACTGCCACCAACAAGTTTCATTGTAGGGGTGTACTAATTTCTGCTGAGCACTGTACCTACTTGATTTTGCTGACGTTGATCTCTGCTGGCTCAGAGTGGTTACGGATCATTCCTGCTAGTGATTCTGCTTCTTCATTTGACCTCATGTCAACAGAGCAGTTCTTTTTCTTCCACTCTGCTTTGTCGACGGGGCTTTACTGCCAGTGTCTTGCTGGTTGACAGCTTGCTTTCGCACCTGGCTTCACGGAACCGGCTGTCAATCAGCAAGATATCGATATCGACATTGACACTGTCAACACATCAGAGTGGAAGAGAAGAAGCTGATCTGTTGACGTGAGCAGAGGCTGCAGAATTGCCAGTGGGAGTGGTCTGTGACTGGTCTGAGCCAGCAGAGATCGCCGCCATACAGCACGAATAGGTAGTCAGCATGGGTGGTGTTTGGCACAAGGTCATCCGCCCTACAAGTGCGCTGTCGCTGTGATGGTGGTAGTGGGCTTCATATAGTCTGATCAGAATGTTAAACAAAAAACCTCATGTTCCGTTTTGTAAATTTTTGTCTAGCAACATTAGATATATGTATGATTTTTGGATGTACGGTCCATGTCTTTTTTTCTACACTTCTGACAGTTGGCATCTACCTGCCTGTAAGTTCTTAGCTCCATAAGAAAAAAAATACAAAAGTCCCAGATAACCCCTTTAAAAAGTAAATAATCTGTTTTGGGTATGGTTATTAAAAGATTTTTCTCCTACTTTTACCCAACAAGGTTAAGGATTGCAGGGATCATTAGCGCTTTTTCTTCCTCTGATTGCTCTTTCTGCCAACCATACAAGACTACGTTAAAGCACCACTTCAGTGACTTTTCTTTTAGCGTTGAAGTGGTGCTTTAAGCCTAAGTCTTCTGCCCTGGGTCTTATACTTACCCTCTGGCATCTTCACCTTTACCAACGCCATTCGGGCTTGTGGCACCATCTTGTCATCTCAACTTTTGACTGCCCCTAAGTCAGAAGTTACATGACAAGCTCTCAATACAAGACTATAAGTCGAAAACAGATGTAAATGCTGGAGGGTGAGTATAATGCTAGGGGCAGGGGGTTAGATTTTTAAAGCACCACTCCAACATTCGAATAAAAAAACAAAACAAAAAAAAAATACTGGAGTAGAGCTTTAAGATAATTTGGGGGATTTATGGACATGGCTCAGTTCCTAAGAAGGCTAAAGTATTTTCCTGACATTATTAATAGGCTGATCTGAGCCCCTGAGGGAGCCTTTGGAGGGAGAAATTACCTGCTACCAGGTTAGACTCTGGATTGGCAGTGTAGTTGTTTCTTGGATCCAGTTTTTAGATCAGGACATTCTCACGCAGAAACTGTTGGCTGATAGCTTGTTTCACCTTTCTTCACCATGAACAGGTATGGTCAGCACAGTGCTGGGCACATGTTTATTTCAATAGCGAGAGTTATAAACTGCTGCCAAACCTGCTGTGTAAATGCATATTTCCAGTAGAAGCAAATGAGCAGGCATATTGGAATTCAGCATGTCTGATCGTTCTTTCCTTGGACATCTACAGGTGTCAGCATACTAGAGCGAGTACTTTTATAATGCTCATAGCCAGCTTAAAGCTGTTTTCCCACAAAAGACATTTAATCATAGGAGCTATTGGCACAATAGATGTTAATTGTTATGATACTTTAAACAAATGTTGAGAAGCTATATTTAAAGGGGTTGTTGGAAATTTTAAGAAAGTGCTGAAAAGCCGGAAATGTTATAAAATTAAAAAAATATCTATGCTATTACTCCTCACTTAAGTTGCCTCCCACTCCAGCATCACCACCACAGTAGTACCTGCTAGTCCTGCTGCCAGCATTTATGTACATCATTCAAGAAAGCACTGCAGGGTGTGTTACTGATGAGGCCAGTGATTGCCAGCAGTGGTATCTACACAAAGTTGCAAATTAAATTATAGTCAAAATTGTCAGAATTATGGTTAGGTTATAAAAAAAAAAAAAAAAAGAATTGTGGTTAGGTTATAAAAAAAAAAAAAAAAAAGAATTATGGTTAGGTTGAATTTTCCCAAAACTCTTATCAAAGTCCACCAATCAGAGCTGAAGAATTGCAGTGGAGCCAAGGAACGATCACTTTAAGCTCCAGGCATTTCACCCAGAATTTCCTAACCTTCCCTGCCACCATTGAAGACCCTCTCGTCTCCTCTCGTACCCCTTGCTTACAGGGGTTTACCCAAGAATAAATTTAAGTTTACAGTTCATTTTAATCAATAAATCTAGTAATAATAAGTGTCAGAATTCAATGTGTTTAAAAACAATGATCCTGTGCTGAGATAATCATATATCTGTGCCCCTGCAACGTACTGTGTAATGGCCGTGTCTGACCGTACAGGGACATGGTCTGATCATACCACAGCTCCTGGGCAGTTGAGGATGCAAAGAAGTATGCAGATATTACAGCACGGGATCATAGATGATTCTTTTTGGGAGGTAAAACATTTCGCAGCCTTGTTTTTTCTCAAAGAAAAATATTTGTGATCCCATGCCATAATTTCTGTATACTTTATTTTTCTTCCGTCTTGGCCCAGGAGGCACAACCATTACACAGTACACAGCAGAACACATGTATAACATTATCTCAGCACAGGAACATATTTTTTTTAAAACATCCAATTTTGGAACTTATTATTATTCCAAGATTTTTGAATAAATTAACTTTTTTTCTTAGGAATACTCCTTTGATGTTGCTGTGCGTGATGTATGGTGACATAACAAGAAGAGCTTTCTTCTCCCTTCTTGCAGCGCTTCGATTTCATAGTGCAAAGCTCTTACCACGTGCTGTTGCCATAGAAACTAGGGCTCTTCTTCAGTACAAGACGCTCCATCTCCTTTTGCCAGTTTCTCTATCCTCCTCACCGCCTGGAGAGGAACATAGGATGGACCACATTACGACACATGAAAGGAGGTGGGATACAAAGAGCGTTCAGAATCCCACGCAATTAGGTATTCTCCAAGGCAGAGAATGTAGAAGGAGGACCAAACCCCCAATTCTTACATTTATATAACTTATATATTACACCTGTGGCACAGAGGTATTATATACACTGTGTGCATATATATATATATACAGTATATATATATAGTGTATATGTATATGTGTATATATATATATATATATATATATATATATATATGTATATATATATATATATATATATATATATATATATAAAATATAAATTCCTTGTGTATATATTGTGCCTGTGTGTAATGGCTGATCATACCCTCCCAACTCTTGGACCTCAGGCTGGTTTCGGATCGGCATTGCTGCATTTGGTTCTGATACCATCCAAGAACAGGACCCAGTGTTGCAGAAAGTGTGATTATACTTTTTAGGTTCTTAGTGCACATTTTGATTATATGACCCAATGTGCTCATAGAGCCCGGTGTCCTCTAATCATACACTTACAGACTTACCTCTTCTGGCCTGAGGTTTACAAAATGATAAGGCAGGGAGGATCCATTGAGGTTCTGTTGTAATAAAAAACAGCTACAGATACTGCAGAGTGAGGGCAAAATATGGTTTGACAGGAAACTCTGCCATTGTGAGAAGTCATCATAGCTGCCTGGGCCAGATGGAGAATAAAAGGACAGAGAGCGTGTACTATTTAAGTCACTTTTCCTAAACTGTGCTACATTAAATACTTGTATTCCACTAAGATTATTTGCATTTCAGTCGGATTGTTGTTACACAGTCCGATAATGTCAGCGATGATTGTACACGTTTAGTACGTAGGGACACTGATAACAGATATGCTATATTGACTGGGGACACTGTGTGGCCGTGAAATGGTCAGCAAGTATCAGGTCAGATTTAGGGAACATCCTAAGGCCTGTTGCCTACTAAATCTTACATTGTGTATGTGGCATCATGGCTGCAGGGCCAACAGGTTGGTAGTGGTGGAATGGCAAAGAATTGAATGGGTGAGTAATATTTTTAATTTTATCTTCTTAACACCTGTGCTTCCATAGTATTGTGTTGCTACAGAAGGCATATGCGTCCTGAGCAGATCTGTGGTAGAGGTCCGTGGGCTCTGGTGCATTCAGCCACCACTGTGAGATAATCTGGCTAATGCTGGCATTCTAGATGGAAAAGTAATGCATATATATTGGTGGTTTATCGCATTTGGACGGAATATCACTGCCGGTCTGATTACTCACAGTCAAAAAGCTTGAATATCCTGCATCCCGCTCCCCATTTTTCATTACTATACCCAACCCTTTCTTCTCTGTCCTTCTGTCTCTGGCTGTATGAATTTCTGTTGGCAGAAATATAATGTGTATTAGCAATTGGCATGTTGATTTTCTTTATTTATGTTGCCTTTGCAAATTCTGTGCTGGGTGTGCGGAAAAGTTAGAAACATTCTCATTTTGCTCAGTTACTTTGGAAGCTGCAGAGGATGAGATACGAGGTTGTATTATTACACTGTTATGTGCTGGGTGTGAACCAAACGTCACCCAGAGATTGCACAAGTGGAATTCATTGAATATTTGGCCTTCAATTTCATGGATCGCACAAGTGGAATGTATCATAACATTGGCACCCATAGACTACCAAGCTTGTGTTCTTTAGTGTAACGCTGCCACCTTGTGGCACAAGCAGTGTACTAAAATGTAACCATTGCTATAAGATGTTTATAAATGGTAAACATGCTCATTCAGGCGTCCATGATATTTATTGCAGTGTTTTGGATCTGCGTTTCATCAGTGTTTGGTCAGTTTTTACCATTGGTGATTCATCAGTGATTTTTCATTGATTAAAAAAAACTGCAAAGTTTCTCCCATATATTAAAATGTCGCAGCACACGAGCCGCACACAGATGCTGTCCGTGATTTTCTCGTAACCATTGACTTGTGTGAGAAACTTTTATCCATGGCTCGATCAAAAACGGACATGTCTCAGTGACACTTGTGCTGATTACTCAGTCCACAAAAAAACATCAAAATATGAATTGCCGCATGGATGATAATGGTTCATGTTCTATCCGTAGAAAACATGGATGGAATATATATGTGGCTCACGGACGTCTGAATGAAGCCTTAAAGGGGATCGTTCCACAGATTTCACAATGCAAACTGTATCTTTTAGACCCAAGAGGCTGCTGTGCAGCTCTGAACTAATAAAATGCTCATATTAATATCAGAAGGAAAACTTTTAAAGTAGAGTATACAGCCATGAATTTTCCAAGTAATTACACCAATTTCATCAGGTCTAAGATATGTTTAATTAAGCATGCAGTTTGCATTCTGAAGACTGGTGCCACATCCACTTTAGATAAAATTCATCATCAGTAAGTGTAGTGCTTACACCATTTTTTCTAAGTTTACAAGTATTTCCTATTCTGATGCCCTGAACACTGATTTTATTTTCATCTACTATGTGTATCTTGATTTTTCAGAAGCTCATACGTGATAGCTCCAAAGGCAAACTAAATGTTGTGCAGTCACACTATAATAGATGATAATGCTGATAACGAGCTGCACTTGTTGACTGCTATCTACCATGTTCATCTTTACATTTGTTGTAATGTGATAGAATTTCTCTATCCACAATGTTCCCATACCGGTATCACACACACTCTCGTACCATTATCTCATATAAACATCTTAGGGAGACCCGCTACCTAAAATCCTCCAGTGTAGGCATCATCTTCTGGTGTAGATACCTCATGCTAACTTTTATTGTACAATCATCCAACTTGGACGTCACACTCCAACTCTCACCCTAAAGTCTACACGTCTAGACATCATGCGCCAACCCTTATTCTAAAGTCTACAAGCATAGACATCATGGTCGAACCCTCATTAGAAGTCTACAAATCTAGACGTCATGCTCCAATTCTCATCCTAAAGTCTACAAGCATAGACATCACACTCCAACCCTCATCCTAAAGTCTACAACTATTGGCATCACACTCCAACCCTCATCCTAAAGTCTACAACTATAGACACCAACCCTCATCTTAAAGTCTACAACTATAGACCCCACACTCCAACCCTCATTCTAAAGTCTACAAGTAAAAACGTCACTCTCCAACCCTCATCCTAAAGTCTACAAGTATAGATGCCATGCTACAATCCTCATACTAAAGTCTACAAGTATAGACGTCATGCTCCAACCCTCATCCTAAAGTCTACAACTATAGACCCCACACTCCAACCCTCATTCTAAAGTCTAAAAGTATAAACGTCACTCTCCAACCCTCATCCTAAACTCTACAAGTATAATCGTCACGCTCCAACCCGTATCCTAAAGTCTACAAGTATAGATGCCATGCTACAATCCTCATACTAAAGTCTACAACTATTGGCATCACACTCCAACCCTCATCCTAATGTCTACAACTATAGACACCACACTCCAACCCTCATCTTAAAGTCTACAACTATAGACCCCACACTCCAACCCTCATCCTAAAGTCTACAAGTATAGATGCCATGCTACAATCCTCATACTAAAGTCTACAAGTATAGACGTCATGCTCCAACCCTCATCATAAAGTCTACAACTATAAACACCACACTACAACCCTTACCCTAAAGTCTACAAGCATAGACATCAAGCCCTTGTTCTCCAGTCTTCCATTACAGACATCCCACTCTAGCCCTCAGCCTGCAGTGCTCCAGTATAAGCATCACGCTCTGACCTCACCCTGCAATCTTCCTTAATCCACATTGCTGGGAGATATGCATGACGACTCCATTATAATAACATGAAAGAAAACCAGTGGCTGGACTCTGTATTGCAGTGGTCTTATTAGTTTGTGGACTAATCTGTCAGTTATTAGTGCTTACTGGTTTACCTTCATGTTAATAGATGCACATACAATACATGTGCTTTGGCTTTTTTGTTTTTGCTCTATGGGCTGCAATGTATAATATTCACAGATCTAAACATTCTTTTGATGCTGAAAATGCAGGTGCCTTGTGTACGTCACAATATCACCACTATTAACAGGTCTTCTAGAAAAAAACAAATTTCCAGAGGAAGTTGAAAATTGAGATATGGGGGGTTTGTAAGGTCCACACCATGAAACATGGTGGTCACTGATCATTATCCAGATAAAATATCTAATAAGTAGTTAGTTATAAGGTGAAAAAATGTCTTGGGGTTTTTCCCATTGTTGTCCTAAAGATTATTTTGATCTCTTATAATTGTTTCTTATAGAATCACAACAACTGTATAATGAGCAATTAATGTAATCAGAGGTGTTAAAATCCATGCTGTTGAATAGTTTTAGAGAAAGTATATTGTATAGTTTATCTAATATTATTACATGTAGGAACCTATTATTATCAATTTTAAAACAACAACAAAAAAAAGTGACAGTGATAGGATGTAGTTACAATCCTTCTTTCTGTTTTCTATTTTCAGCCCCGAGAAAAAGGCCGAATGCGCTTTCACAGACTACAGAATGTACAAATTGCACTTGATTATTTGAAAAAGCGACAGGTAATGCATTTCATTATTTTTATCTATCCATTTAAATATATATATATCACATTTTTATGAGTTGAACTCAAAGATCTAAAACTTTTTCTATGTACAGAAAAGGCCTTTTTCTCTCAAATATTGTTCACAAATTTTCTAAATCTGTGCTAGTGAGCACTTCTCCTGTGGCGAAATCCATCCTCCTCAGAGGTGTGGCATATCAGGATGCTGATTAGACAGCATCAGGTGTCTATGCAATGCTTTTCTTTATTGCAGTGTGCACAATGTAGATTCAGACTGAAGGCAGCAAAGCACAAAGGATCACACAAGAAAGCAAGAAGTAAAGAAATGTGTGAAACAACCAAATATGTGTTAAACCTTAGGGGCACTTTGCACACTACGACATCGCAGGTGCGATGTCGGTGGGGTCAAATCGAAAGTGACGCACATCCGGCCTCACTGTCGACATCGTAGTGCGTAAAGCATTTTTGATATGATTAACGAGCGCAAAAGCGTCGTAATCGTATCATCAGAGTAGCGTCGGACATCCCCATGATTTGGGAAAGACCAATGTTACGATGTTGTTCCTCGTTCCTGCGGCAGCACACATCGCCGTGTGTGAAGCTGCAGGCGCGAGGAACATCTCCTACCTGCGTCCCAGCCGGGTATGCGGAAGGAAGGAGGTGGGCGGGATGTTTACGTCCCGCTCATCTCCGCCCCTCCGCTTCTATTGGCCGCCTGCCGTGTGACATCGCTATGATGCCGCACGACCTGCCCCCTTAGGAAGGAGGCGGTTTGCCGGCCAGAGCGACGTCGCAGGGCAGGTGAGTGCATGTGAAGCTGGCGTAGCGATAATGTTCGCTACGGCAGCTATCACCATGATATCGCAGCTGCGACGGGGGCGGGGACTACCGTGCACGGCATCGCAGCATCGGCTTGCGATGTCGTAGTGTGCAAAGGGCCCCTTAGATTCCTCAAAGTACCAGTTTTTACTTTGATGACAGTTTTAGGCCTCTGTCACCTGTACGTGAAAATCACACACGTGCCGCGAGACACGTATTTTCCCTGCGTGTTGCATTTGGTAAGTATGCGTCTCTGGTACTTGCGGCCCACGTGTGTTCTTCGTGTGCTATCCGCGATAACACACGGAGAACCGGTAATTTGCATACTCACGTCGTCCTTGCTGCTGTCCAGGGTACTGATCTTCGGTCTCCAGCCCTGCCGACTCCCCGCTGCTGCTGTTTCTGGCCGCAGTGAAGTGAATCTTAAATGAGCATAATGAGCGGCGGTCGGCAGCAAGTGACAGCAGCGGCAGAGTCTGCAGGGCAGGAGAAGGTGAGTAAAGATTTGTTATTTTTTTCTCTGACAGTTGAGTTTTCTCCGGCACGTGTCACACGGGACCGCATCCACACTACATTCGTGTGGTACGGGTGAGGGCCGTGTGAAACCCGTGATGCCGGAGAAAAACGGACATGCCAGCGTGAGAAACACACGGACACACGTAAGTACGGAATGGACACACGTTCCGTTCCAAAATACTTACGTGTGTCCAAACCATTAGGAATACATAGGTCCACGTGTGTACGTGTCTCCGGTACGAGAGAAAACTGTCAAACACATACTGGAGGCACGAATATGTGACAGAGGCCTTACACACCATTTTCAGTTTCTCAACCAGCTTCCTCAGGTAGTGATTTGGATTGACTTCCAATGAACAGATGTGTCTTTTCGTGTGTTAAGCCTCGAGAAAGTGTTTGGAACCATCAGGCAGAGGCAGTGTTGATAAACCCTTTCATAAGATGCTAACTCCTATTCCAGAATATGGCAAGAACCACCCAACTAAGCAAAGAAAAACGATAGTTCATTATTACTTTAGGATATGAAGATCTTTCATTCCAGATAATTGCTAGAATCTTGAAGATATCATAAAGTGCAGTCTGAAAAACATCAATAACTATGATGATACTTGTCCTTATAAAGACCGCTCCTGGATAGAAAAAACAAGAATTTTTTCTGTCACAGAGGATAATTTGATCAAAATTACAACAGTCAAAAACCGCAAAAAGACATCACCATATATAAAAAATAAGCAATACTAAGACATCAAGTGACAGATAAATCTCGACTTCCAACTGTCCAGAAGAGACTAAGCAGAAGACCTCTATCGTCAAATTGCTGCAAAGAAGTAACCACTGAGGACCACAAACAAACAACAAAAGGTCTGGACCTTAGATTAGTGGAAATCTGTACTGTGGTCTCATGAGTCAAAATGTTAGATCGTTGGTACCAATTGTTATAACTTTGTTAGATGCAGAAAAGGATAGAGGATGGTTTACACTTGTGTGTGGTCCCCTGTGAATCATGGAGAGGGACGTGTGATGGTGTGGGTGTTCATTGTGGGTGTCACTGTTAGTGATGTTGTTCCAATTTCAAGGCACACTTACCCAGTATGGTTACCACAGCATTTTGCAACAATATGCCACTCCATCTGATTTGCACAAGACAATGACCCAAACAGATCTCCAGGCTATATATGAGCTATTTTACAAGAGGGAGAGGTCTGGACTACTGCTGCAGCTGACATGACCTCCACATTCACATAACTTCAGCTGAGATGTCGTGTTATTAGTTGGATCGCAGAGTGAAGGTGACCCAGGGTACAAGTGCTCGGCGTCTCTGGGAACCCCTCCAAGATTGTTGGAAAGTCATTCTAGGTCACTATCTGATGAAGACGCTTGAGAAAATACCAAGTGTGTATAACATGTCACCAGAGTAAAAGGGTTTACTTTGAAGAACCTAATGTGTTACCTTCTGATTTGTACCATACGCGTTTCTATACTCCTTGTTTCCATATGTGTACTTTCATGGTGTGCACATCCCACCTTGTCACCGATATATATATATATATAGTACAGACCTGGACAGATAGTATAGTACAGATTTGGACATACCTCCTCATTCAAAGAGTTTTCTTTATTTTCATGACTCTAAAAATTGTAGATTCACATTGAAGGCATCAAAACTATGAATTGAAGCATGTGGAATTAAATACTTAAAAAAGTGTGAAACTACTGAAAATATGTCTTATATTCTAGGTTCTTCAAAGTAGCCACCTTTTGATTTCATTACTGCTTTGCACACTCTTGGCATTCTCTTGATGAGCTTCAAGAGGTAGTCACCGGAAATGGTTTTCCAACAGTCTTGAAGGAGTTCCCAGAGATGCTTACCACTTGTTTGCCCTTTTGCCTTCACTCTGCGATCCAGCTCACCCCAAACCATCTCGATTGGGTTCAGGACTGGTGACTGTGGAGACCAGGTCATCTGGTGTAGCACCCCATCACTTTCCTTCTTAGTCAAATAGCCCTTACACAGCCTGGAGGTGTGTTTGGGGTCAATGTCCTGTTGAAAAATAAATTATGGTCCAACTAAATGCAAATCGGATGGAATAGCACAACGCTGCAAGATGCTGTGGTAGGCATGCTGGTTCTGTATGCCTTCAATTTTGAATAAATCCCCAACAGTGTTAGCAGCAAAGCACCCCCACACCATCACACCTCCTTCATGCTTCACGGTGGGAACCAGCCATGTAGAGTCCATTCATTCACCTTTTCTACAAAGACACGGTGGTTGGATCCAAACATCTCAAATATGGACTCATCAGACCAAAGCACAGATTTCTACTGGTCTAAAGTCCATTCCTTGTGTTCTTTAGCCCAAACAAGTCTCTTCTGCTTGTGCTTGTTGTCTGTCCTTAGCAGTGGTTTCCTAGCAGCTATTTTACCATGAAGGCCTGCTGCACAAAGTCTCCTCTTAATATAGTTTTTTAGAGATGAGAAGGTGTGTCCAAATGTTTGGTCTGTACTGTGTGTGTGTGTGTGTGTGTGTGTATATATATATATATATATATACACATACATATATATATATATATATACATACTTCAGCTTACTGTGGTGGCATGGTAGGGAAGTGCTGTGGATCAAGGTTGGTGCTTGAGAGTTTAGAGTTTAATTTCCTTCTCACTATGGGCTTCAAAGGCATAACTATAGTGTGTACTGGTTGCAGTCACATATTTTCAAGTTCCACCACTGATGGGTCTGATAATAATTTGTCTTTATGGAGAGTACACTACTCGATCAAGCATCGAGGTGCTTGAGGAATCTCAAGTTTAAAATTGTTTGAATTTCCCATTGACTTCATTATACTCTGTACTAGAGTTGAGCCCAAGCACCCCGATGCTCGACTGAGTAATGAGCAGTGGCGAGCACGCTCGCTCATCACTAGAGTACACATCACTGCATTTGCAGTCAGCACAGAATATATAATTTATCTTTATTAGTGATGAGTGTGCACTACCATGCTCGGGAGCTCAGTACTCATAGCAAGCAGTCGGACGCTAGGATGGGCTCGACTTGTGCACAGAGTATAATAGAAGTCAATGGGGAACTCAAGCATTTTTCCAGAAGATTTTCTGGAAAAATGGCCGAGTTCCCCATTGCCTTCCATTTTACTTGTTACATAAGCCAAGCCCATTCTAACGTCCGTTGTTATGAGTACTGAGCCCCCGAGCATGGTAGTGCTCACTTATCACTAATCGGTATGTAAGAAATTTGACTAAATCCTACAGAGTAACACTGGTATATGTTTGTGTTGTGTCCTTATATTTGTATGTAAGTGATACATGAAGAAATCATTTCTGACTTCTAGTGACGGGGTATGATCTTGTAACTTTTATGTCCATGTTTGGGACAAATGTTTGTTCCTTGTATACAGTTATGAGTTCTTTGTAAAACATCCCTTTTATTGACTGTTGCGCTTTATTGCAGGTGAAATTAGTAAATATAAGAAATGACGACATAACAGATGGGAATCCCAAATTGACTTTGGGCTTAATATGGACCATCATTCTGCACTTTCAGGTAGGACATTGCTATTATAATTATGTTCCCTTATGAAGTCTTGCATTTGCTTTTTTGCAACAGAATCACTGTTAATATCTTGCTTTTTTGTACCTGAGTCATGTTTATTGCAAGCAGTGGCTAAAATAAAGCTAACAGCTTACTAGTTTACCCATCATTGTCTTAAATGTAAATTTTTATCAGTAGCTACTTAGGCTTTTCCTTAAGGGTGCTTTACACGCTGCGACATCGCTAACGATATATCGTCGGGGTCACGTCGTTAGTGACGCACATCCGGCGCCGTTAGCGACATCGCAGCATGTGACACCAATGAGCGACGATCAACGAGCGCAAAAACATGAAAAATCGCTGCTCGTTGACACATCCTTCATGTCCTTAATATCATTGCTGCTGCAGGTACGATGTTGTTCGTCGTTCCTGCGGCAGCGCGCATCGCTATGTGTGACACTGCAGGAACGACGAACATCTCCTTACCTGCGTCCACAGGCAATGAGGAAGGAAGGAGGTGGGCGGGATGTTCCGGCCGCTCCTCTGCTATTGGACGGCTGCTGTGTGACGTCGCTGTGACACCGCACAAACCGCCCCCTTAGAAAGGAGGCGGTTCGCCGGCCAGAGCGACGTCGCAGGGAAGGTAAGTCCGTGTGACGGGTGTTAGTGATGTTGTGCGCCACGGGCAGCGATTAGCCCATGTCGCACAACCGACGGGGGCGGGTACGCTCACTAGCGATATCGGTACCAATATTGCAGCGTGTAATTACCCTTTAGGGTACGGTTCCACTTGTGTATGACTCGTGCGAGTCTTGTATCGTATCATCCAGCATGGCCGCACACTCTCCTGACAGGAGCGGGTCGGCTGCGTGTATTTCCATGCAGCTGAGGCGCTCCTGTCCGGAGAGCATCAGGCTGTGGCGAGTGATACCAATGCAAGACTCGCACGAGTGATACGCAAGGGAAACTCCGGCCTTAGAAGTGTTTCTGGACTTACATGTAGCTATTATGTGTTCTTTCCTGTGTCGTTAGAAGAAACGGTTGGATAGAAAGTAACTTTCCATGTTTTAAATACCATGAGTAGTAGTAGTTTTTATTTTTTTTTAAGTGGCAATGATTTCCTGGATTATATGTGACATTTAAAATGATAGTCCAGAATAATGCAACCAGCACCAAATGCATGTTCGCAATCCGTCATCATCTGTGCTGTGGTGTAATGGCAACATAGAGTAATAAGGACAGTTCTGGTCTTTTACTACCCAAAACATAAAAATTGTTGTGCTTTGTGGCTAACAGTAGTGAATACAGAATACATTCGACACATTGGGCCCAATTCATCAATTCCATTTTTTCTTAGTCACTTCTCTTTTTTTGTCTTATGGTCTTTATTGATGTTAATTTGTGCCAAATTCTACAAAATTTCTCTAGTAGTTCATGAATTTTGCTCAAAATAAAAATCTACCTTTTATTTTTGTTTTTGTTCTGATTAGCAATTTTTTAGTACAGAAAAGTAGCACATTTCACAAAATGGCATAAAAAATGTAAAAAATGGAACTTGTCTCCCGACAAGCCTACAACCTGCCGTAACCCTCAGTCTGATATAGCGCCGCCCAACCCAAACTACTGTATGCTCACCTATCCCTTGTAGACTGTGAGCCCTCGCGGGCAGGGACCTCTATCCTCCTGTACCTGTCTGTGCATTGTATTGTTTATGATTATTGTACGTGTCCCTATTATGTATACCCCTTTCACATGTAAAGCGCCATGGAATTAATGGTGCTATAATAATAATAATAATAATAATAAAAAAAAATATTTGGTGTACAAAAAAAACATTAAATTAGGGGGACTAGAGTACATTTCAGACTTTTTTTTTGTCTCCTTGTCTCCGCCCCTTCTGGTCACATGGATATGACCTCACACAGTTTCTGCAAGAGAAAAAGGGAATCGATTGTATAATACTTATGCTAATTCTAACAGGGGGAGGAGATAACTATGACTACCCCCCCCCCCCCACAGATATTATCTGATCCTCAGCTGCTGTCACTCAAGAAGCAGCTAATTTAATTAGCCCAAGAACTTTACTTTCTTGGGTTTCAAAACCTATATATCTGAGCTGACCACTAATGGTATATAGAGAATCAGCCTGATAGTGCCAGTATAGTACTGGCTTTAGGTTATATATTAAAATCCTGGTGAATGGTTCCCTGGTTCCCTTTAAACAAACTTAACCTTTGACAAAGAATGCAACAAAGAGCATTAAAATGATGATTAGTAAATAATAATAATGACTTTGGTTCTGACATTGTTATTTAAAATAGGGGAAAGGTAAATGATTACGTAAATGATTTTTTCTTTTTTTTTTTTTAAACCCTGCCTGATTACTTCCTGCAGTGTGCAGAATAACCCCTAGATGTCAGCACCAGCATCATGTTCACGTTTCTCACTGTTTCAGTTGCAGTTTGCAATGTGTTAATATAGGAAGAGAACAAGGCTCTGTTATCTCCTGGGTTGCCAACTGTCCCGAAATTCCAGGGCGGTCTGTAAAAATAGGGCGCCTTGTCCTTAAATTTTTTTTAAGACATCTGTGATTTTTATGAAGCCGTAGATTATTTTGACTGTAATTTACATTATTTTACAATTTAATGTGACTCTATCTGATGTCTTATATCAGAATTATGGGCTTGCTTATAATTAGAATGATTTATAATATTTTTCTAATGTGTTCATAAAAAATATTTTCTGTCCATGATTTTTTTTTTTATAAGGTATCCAGAAAAAGCAAAAAATCAAGTTGGCACCCTCTGGTGACCATCTGCATGATGGCTTCCTTTTGCAATGGTAGCAGCAATGTTAGGCATCTGTCGCATGACTGACACCAGAAAGGGTCAATGGACCCCTTTGCTATAGGTGTGATATTCTCTACAAGAACCATGGAATCTGTACCAGAGACTCCAAAATAGATGTGAACAGGGTCTAACACAGAGGATTGAATCTAAAGTCAAGTGCTACAAAGCTCTTTATTAAAATGCGTCTAAAGCCACATGATGTAGACATTCACTAATCCTAGGCAAGAAAGAAAGACAAAGTGATCAGATTCTCTCTGGTCATTTTATTCAGGTTATTATTCCATATTTTTGATTATCAAGGGGTTACTCGAGACCCTGTTGACCAGAATGTGCGCAGTGTGGCTAGGACTATGTCAAAATGGTTTCCAGCCTCCAAGTGTGAATACAACTCTTTCAATTCACAGACCAGAAACAGGGATCTTGCAGTTGGAAAGGAAATAATAAGGAAGATATGATAGGATTACATACCATATCATTTTAGGGTTGTTAACCATTTTTGGGGGGGATATAAGAGGAAGATATTTGAATAGCTTAGAAAAGATTCTTGGGCTTTAGAAGATCTTTCATAGGACTAAAATCCCAGGTTGTTACCGTATGTGTCCAAACTGCAATAGAAAGTCAGGGAACTGTAGACCTAGCTGAGTGACGGGTGAAATGTGCCGCACTAGCCATCAGTGGTGAGGAGACATAAACGCGAGAGCCTGCAGTATGTCTGTCATGTTAGAAAGTACAGAATGCAGAAGAAAGTTACATTTTAGTACCACCCTACGTCCATGCTGAGGAGAAGAAAGCGGCACTCTCCATTGTCTTGCATAAAAATCCACTTTATTGAAGGTGCGTTAAAATCGGGAGCTGGAGAGAAGCCGGTTGCAGGCACTCAGGAGGATAATGGCTTTTTTGCAAAACCTGCACTTCTATGGGAAGGACTTTTATGCAAGGCGATGGCGAGTGCTGCATTTTTCTCCTCCATATGGACATATGATGGGACTATCTTCTGACTATAAGCGTGCACCCCTTGCCAGCGTTATCTGTAGTATCCGACCGGATTCCTTTTTCTGCAGCATCTGACAAGGTATTTTGGGTGGTGCAAGACCACATTCTCTTTTTTTGCTTTAGTACCACTCTGCGCTATGTTCTGGGTAATTTCAGATGTAAAGCATTTTATCACATATAGAATATAAGTGTTTTATTGTGGAAAAAAATTATATAGGGTAATTGCATAGGGTTAGGGAACACATGGTGCAATTATACATCAGAAAAAACCCTCATGTACAGCATTTGCTCTAGAATCCGCAACAGAAACGGCAGGTCTCTACCATAGACTTGGAGTTTAAACTGGGTCTGTGCAGGAATTAGCCTCATTTAATATATTTGGGGTGGAATATATCTGGAAACATCCTTAGTAATCAACAAGCCACTTATTAAAGCAGTTTCCGGGTTCACACTTTTGTGATAGAAGACATTTTAGGTTCTCGGTCCATCCCCACTGTCACCCAGCAATGCAGCAGAGATCTTGGGCAGAACACACCTTCTCAGGAGAAGCTGAAAGCTGCACGTAACGTTCTATCAGTATGCTGTGAATGTGAGTCAGTAGCTGCGGCATTTATGAGTGATGAGATCACCCTGTGGAGCAGGGCTTGGTCCTGCGAGATCATGCATGCTCCTTGGCATCAGTAAAATATTTCTTTAATGGCACACAACTAAAAGATAATTCCTACAAACTACTATTGGTGCCATATTAGTGCAGGGTTTTTTTTAGCAGTAGCTATAGCATCAAAACTTACTTTTCACAATAAATATCTTCCATATAATTTTATTTTTACCATACATTTTAAGAGTTAACATAAAATGTATGGAGCAGCGGTCAGGTATCTGATCTGTTCCGCTAATAGGAGCAGGTTCCAGCGATGGCACACTCACTGACAGTAAGTCATCACTGGACAACCCCTTTAATTTTGTAGAATTTATTTTTAATAGCAGTTCATGACACATGGTCATTAATATGGTGACATACAAATGTAAACACCTGACCATACATTAGTAGGAACTGTTTCATATTAGTTCTATCACATATAAACCCCAAATACAATGGGGAAAGATTGCTCGATAATGTCTTATTCGTAGACAGTGCAAACTTATACTAGACAGCCCTAAAATGCACAAGATTGATAATAGGGGTTTATAATGTTTGATAAATCTGGAATAATATAAAGGGGAATCTGTCAGAGGATCAACAATCCTAAATCATCTATATGGGCACACAAATCATAGGAAGCTGAATAAAATAATACCTTGATATCTACAATCCAATGTCTAATTACAGAGAAATCTATACATTTTTATATACAAATGAGCTGTTAATGGGGTTGTCCACTACTTCTACATCTCCTTCTCATTCCTGATGTTTGGCCTCATTACAAAAAAGTGCTTATACTTACCTCTTGTGACAGCGCCATTCTAGTGGTGTCGGCACTCCCGTTTCCGGGGGCCACGTGTGGTTGTAACGCTAAACGAGGCCCGTGCCCAAACACTGCTACTTTCTCTCTCCCCATCTTCAGACGTATGCGTTATCAACATAAGGTGAGAACTGCAGCTGGCCAAGTGGCTTCACCAAGGTTTTCAGGCAAGGTAGCAAGATGCTATGAAGAAAATGCACCTTGATGCTTATGTTGCAACCAAGCATTTTGTAGCTCTTCAAGAGTTTCTGGACAATTTCAGTGTAATTGTTTGCTCGTGTGTTTCCAATAATATCCTTAACAAGGTCTTTGAATAATAACCAAGCCTTCTTCTGGAGTTCTGACATCGTCCTGATGAAATGTTCATCTTTGATGAGCTGCTGAATCTGTGGACAATCAAGCACACCGACATTTAGTTTTCAAATGAGAGGCTGGAAAACGCCAAAATGAGGTTCTTGAAACAGACTCCTTTAGTTGGCAAAGCTTTAATGAATTGCTTCATGAGACCCAGTTTCATGTGCAGAAGTGGGAAGATCATGTCCTTTCTGTCAACAAGTGGCTCAGATAGAATGGCTTGAGGTCAGATCTTCTCCAACCAATGCTTCTAATGAGCTCTGTTGTCCCACATGTACAGAAAATAAGGATCCTTTATGTATCCTCATTGTTGACCAAGAAGTACTCATACCATTTTAAGGTCAACACAGATAATTCAATTATGATTGTGATATTACAACAACTCAATGACTCTCTTTATGTCTCCGTATTCTCCACAAAGAGAGACTGAATTGCCAATTGGAACTGCACCAAATAAATTGTCATAGGGGAGGAGGACACACTTTAAGCTCCACTTTGAGCTATCGATAAACAGTTTCCCTTCATTTCAGTTATAGATTAGAATTCTCAATCCCCCCCTTTAAACCATGTATGTTATGGCAATACAAAAGCCACTGTCATGTCTAAAGTATGGCAGAAATGCACTCTCTCTGGATCGAAACTTGCTCCTTTTGTAAGCAAGTTTTTCTTATGTAGTCTCATGCTGGGAGTTTTGAATTATTTTTTTGATAGTCCCAAGTCTCATGCCAATACTGTATGTTATATTTATGTTTCTTGTTATATCCTGAAGTTTTCACTTTAGAAAAGTAACAGTCACTGGAATGATCTATTGGCTCTTGCCAGACTTTAGATATACGAAATAGCATCTTATCACTAGAGTTGAGTGAGTACCAATTATTCTTACTCACTATACTCATAAGGAGTACTGTATACTACTCGCGGATTCATTCCGAATAGCATGTGCAATGCAAATCAATAGGGCATACTCGCAATGTAACGAATAACCTAAATTAACCTAAGTTTGTCTTTCTATAGTTAGTCCAGCTTTGGGTTGCCTGCTTTACAGGTATGCCCTAGCTATTCATGGATTCATTTACACTTCTATGTGCCTTGTGTGTGGTGAGGGTGCCACCTGCTGGCATCCACCACCTGTCTCTGCTTTTTTACATATTGTCTATTTGCTATTATGCTATTGTATTAATAAAATTCAATCTTTTTACTTACCACAACAAATAGCAGAGACAGACCTGATCTGATAGAAAGGAAAGAAGTGTGAAAATAAAAAATAAATTCTACTAACCCTTTGTATAGATACTTTCAGTATACGTTTCTCTATATAGAGTGGCACACAACCTCTCGCCACACTGTATCACATGTAACTGAATAGCATACACAAATAATAACCTATTGCCGGTCATCAAGATAGTCTTCCACCCCCTCTACTCAAGGGCGGTTCATTCCCTGCCAATAGGGGAGCACTAGTGATACCCTCAATCCAGTACGATATGCTGTAGAGAAAAAACCTGCCGTGCTTTTGAAATCAGCATGCCTATTTTAGTCTAAATCAGCAGAAAAATCGAACTCAACAAAGATTATGTTCAAAATTGTTCCCCAGTTTTATGAGAGCTATTTGTCAGTCATTACATGTCTCACACTGATAAGGCCCTCTTTCATTTTAAATAAGCTGTGGAGGAAGGTTCTCATGCAGATCACTGTCTGGCCATAGATCTTAGCAGCTCATTTGCATATAAGAAAAAAATAAGGATTATTCTGAAATAAGACATTGGATCACAGATATCAAAGCATCATTTTATTCAACTTTCTATGACCTGCATGCCCATATAGATGGGTTAGAAGGGTTGCTGACCTCTCTTTTAAGACATTCTACTTTAAGTTTACAACAGCCTTCTTTTTGGTATATCAGGAAAGTATTATGGCATCAAAACTAAGAGAAAATTCCTCTCAACTAGTATTGGTGTTCTTTTAGTGCAGTTTTGCATTTAGTAGTTGTCATAGCATCAAATCTACAAAGTCACTCTACTTTTCAGTGAACTCACTCTATGCTTCAGACAAGGCTCGGAAAGTGTATAAAACATGATAAATATGGTGCAGGACCTCTGAAGGTGTCCTTTGGTCTCTGGCTCGAAGACAAAAACAGTTAATGGTTTAAAGGGGGGATTTCTGGTTGAAAGTCTGGTGAGGGTTGAATTGCTGGGACACCTGATTGATAGCCAAATCAGGGCACTTTTATCCCCACTAAAATTCCCAATAATCCCATCCAAATAGAGCGGCAATATGTGTACTGCCCCAGCAGCGGTCGAACCGCTCGGATCCGGGTGTCACTGCTCGTGGCTCGAGGGTCTCCGGACCCGGGGGCTCAGGGTCACTCTAAAACGTGATGGGGGGGTCATTTACAGGGGGATTAGATAGTTTGTGATGCCACCCGTGGTGTGCGGCAATAGGGAGCACCACCGCTGCCGTTGGGAGCACCCAAAGTGATGGAACAGGGGCAGCAAGATGACGTTACCCTCCACAGGTAGGGAAGGCCCCAGGACTCTGGATGGTGGGATGGATTGCAGGGGACCGCAGGCTCGCTGGGGCAAGGGTTGATCAGGTACTCACTCAGAAGGAAAGCAGACGCTGACAACGTAGTAAACCAAATCTCTGGGTGCCGCTGCCCTCTTGGGGGAGCTTGTCCGGGTTCCATCCCCTGTAGTACTGCCTGATGGTCCAGAGCCTGCCTCTGTGCACATATTTTAGTAGTGTCCAAGTGGCCCGTAAGCTTGAAGCTTTCCGATCCTCGCTCCCCACTTTTTGGTGTGAAGGTGCTGTGCTCTCAGGAGCTCACGCTTGGGATTTCATTGGGCTGCTTTGGTTGGAAAGCCCTATCCCCCTCGTTGCACTAGTGCCCCCCCTTTGAGCTTCGTGGGGACAGTCTATAAATGCCCTATCCTCCGCAGGTTAATTGGCGGGTTGCTTGAAGCCTCTCCCCGACCTAGGGTCCAGTACCCCGACGTGCTTTCGGTCCCAGACCGGCTACTGTACTGCTGCTGACTGTCCTCCTAGACTAAGCCAGGCACCCAGTCCCAATATCCCGCAACCGTGTCTCCGACTCCTCTGGGTCCATACCACCGTCTGCAACCCAATCTACTTCTCCCCTGGGAGCTCCAACTCCCAGCTTCCTCCTAGCTCCTCACTGCTAGAGGACTACCACTGAACTGAATTCTCACCTCCCACATCGCTGCCTGACCCCTAGGTGGGCGGCCCTATTCCAGCTTAGCAGCCCACTGTTGTACCTGACAGGAAGTGGTGCAAGGTGTGATTGGGATTTTTGGATGCTGTTGGAGGCAGTGTTGCAAGTTGGGAACCCAGAACCAAGAGGGGTTGAGTCCTGCACTGGGAGATAAAGAGCGTGCAGTACCCTGTGACGACCTGACTAGTCCAGGGGCGTCACATATGCTTGCTTGACCACTGCTTCATTAATTCTATATGGAACTACCGGAGCTGTATTTGGCTTTCCCTGGCCAACTTATGGAGAATAAATGTAGTGGTGTTCGAGCTTACACACTGAGCTGCATTCTAACTGATAAACATGCCCGCTTTTTTGTGCACCAATATAGAACTTATTATCTATTTCCACCCCGAATCCCCCAGTGCACACACAGGCAATCTGTTGCTGGTTATTTCCAAACATTTATAACCCTTATCCACACACTGTGCTAAAAATCTGCAGCATCAATTGACCTGCTCTGCAGCTATGACCTCAGTAGATTATTAATTTATACTGCCGATTTTTACTGCACATTTTACCTTTTGAATTGTTAATGGTGAAAGTGGTAGAAAATCAGCCACATTTCTAGTGCAAAATTGACATACAAATCTGTACAATTTTGCCCCTGCAGATTTTCAACTTTTGCTCTTCTTCCTTAAAGGTAATCTGTCAGCAGGTTTTTGCTACCTCATCTGAGAGCAGCATGATGTAGGCAAAGAGACCCTGAATATAATGATGTATAGTTTAGTTTACTGGATGCAGCGGTTCTGACACAGGGTTTTTAGATTGAGCAATGCAGCAGAGCTGAGAGTGCTGCCCCCACCCACAGCAGGCTCTCTTTAGACATTGTATGTTGACAGTGAGATGTTAATCACAGTAAAGGTTGTGTATGACTACCTGGCATGAGGCAATGTAGTCCAGCAACTATAGAGTTTGGTGGTAAAACAATCATTGCAAGTAAACACCAGAGACCTTGAGAAGCATCAATGAATTCTCTTTGTTAACCCTTACAGCATTGTATTTTCAGATTGCATAACAAAAACCTCCTGACAGATTCCCCTTTAAACCTTTCCTGCAAACTTTTAGTGGGGGCATAATGCTGATTAAAAAGTCTACCGATATTAGAAAATGCATTGACTATGAAGTACTTGGTCTTTCCTGTTATTCATATAAGATAGATGTGGAAAGAAAGCGCATATAGGGTCTTACCCCAGCATTCATACTGGCCACTAGCACATACACGCAAATTGAGCTGTGTGTGAACACATATGCCACCAACGTGCTTTGTGTTGTATTTTCCTGCCATTGCAAGTTGTACATATTAATCTCCCCTGATGAACTCTCTGGTAACGCGGAGAGGGAAACGCGTTGGGAGGGGTATATCTCCATTGGGGTAGCTTTACCTGACTTGGGTGCTGCCCTTGTAAGGGCGGAAGCACTTTGCATGGGCACGACAGGGATAGGAATTATTGAAATTATCGTTCCCTCCCCTCTTGTCTGATTTTGGCCTCTTCCACCTGTGGTCTGTTCCGGTGGTGTGTCATCTGCTCGGGAGAGAAAAAACGGGTGAGATCCATCCTTTTTTTCACTTTTGTTTATGCACTGCACTTTATTTACTATTCTATTAAGGTCTATTGTTTTTAGACAGATAACATTAAAAGTTATATTTTAATCCTTGCTATATATTGTTGCTTATATCAGGATTTGGGCTGCACCTTATTGCCTCTAGGCAAGCTTGCTTTATCATTTGACATATCGTAGCGTGTGACAGCTACCAGCGACTGTGATCAAGCAAAAATACTCACCTTATCGTTGCTCGTTGACACGTCGCTCATTTTCAAAAAATCGAACGTCCTTCTGCGCGCCGGTTGTTCATTGTTCCCGAGGCAGCACACGTCGCTCCGTGTGACACCCCGGGAACGATGAACTGCAGCTTACCTGCGTCCCGTCGGCAATGAGGAAGGAAGGATTTTTGCCGGATGTTACGTCCCGCTCATCTCCGCCCTTCCGCTTCTATTGGGCAGCTGCTGAGTGGAAGAGGATGCTCGCCGCCCACAGCGTCGTCGTTTGGGAGGTAAGTACGTGTGACTGGGGTTACCGACTTTGTGCAATACGGGCAACAAATTGCCCGTGTTGTACTAACGATGGGGGTGAGTGCGATCGCACGATAAATCGCTATATGTAAAGCGGCCTTAACTCAAAGTATGCAGAAGTTTCCAGAAACCCAGTTTCAAAAGAAGTATAGTGGGGAAGCCCCCTGCAGAGAGGAGCAAAGACACACAGCTTTTCAGCAGATGCAGGACAACGAATCCTACTATAGGCCTAATAACATTAGAGTCATTAGAGGCCAACAAGGATGACCCACTGTTACAACCGCTTACAGTTGTTTACAGTGAAGTTAAACTGATAAGCAAGCAAATCTGTAATAAAACACAACAATAAGATCGACGTAACAAGTCCTCCATGCTGGAAGAAGTTCAATAGTCTTTAGTTCGCGGCCAGCTCCTCACACAGTAGTAGATACCATAAGGAGAAATGTTTTCATGTAGTTAAATATCTTTTTTTTTTTACTTTTTATGTTCTCATAATTGACAGTACAGTATACAGTAAGTAATGTCATACATACAGTTACAATCAAATTGGTTAAGCTCTCATTGTAAATTGTTATTAGCAAAATGTAGAAACGTTCTGCTGTTTGCAGTAAATGCAGACAAATGTAAAAAACTCAACACATCTAACATAAAAAGTGGTTTCTATAAATTTAATACAAAATGCCACATTAATGACTTTTGCAGTCTTTGAATTATTCAACCCCCTGAATAGAATCCCTCCTAAGAGAACGCTTACAAACTAGACCCATTTCAATAAATCAAGAGCTTTGTTAGCTGGATCACATGTACTTGAGACATTAAATACCTGGACTAACTAGAGGTTTGCTGACTGACATTTGTTTACTTGTTATAAATATGATAGTTCAAGAGAGTGGTCCAAAAAGTTAAGATAAGAGATTATTGTCTTGCATACATGTGGAGAAGTATACACAAATACTGTATATACTGAAGGCATTGAATGTTCATTGAGATACAATTGGAAGAATAGTTCATATGTTCAAAGAGGCAGCAAGCACTGAGGTCTCAGTTTGTAGAAGGTCTCCAAGTCCAAGAACTATATCTTTACTGACCAAAAAGCCCTAGAAAACCCGGTTCCAATGTGTTCTAAATCATATCAATTAACCACAGCAGTTTGGGAACTCTGTTCTTTGCAACAATGAAACAAAACTAGAAATTTTTGGGTTTAATGATTAATTGGTATATGGCTAAGGTAGGTGTAATGTGGCATATGCTGAAAAGAGCACCATGCCTTAGTGAAGCATGGTGGTGTCTTAGGCTGCTTTCACACATCCGGTTTTTGTTGAGCGGCACAATACGGCGCTTCGTAAAAAATCTGCAACCTTTTTTTTTTTGCCGCCGGTTGCGGTTTTTCCGCATAGACTTGCATTAGCGCCGTATTGTGCCGCATGGCCTTGTGTTGCGTCCGTTTTTTGCCGGATGCGGCATATTTAGCCCATGCGGCGGCCGGATGGAACGTTGCCTTGCACGTTTTTTTGTGATGCGCGATGCGGCACGATTTACAATGCAAGTATATGGACGTCGAATGCGGCGTCTTGCAGCAAAGACCACATCCGGCCGCCGGATGCGGTTTTTTGCACTGCACATGCTCAGTATCAAGCCGTATCCGTCAAAAAACGGACGGGCCGCATGGAAAAACGTATGCAACGGATCCGGTTTTTTTTCGCCGCATCCGTTGCATAGGTTTTTGAGCCGGATTGAGCCGCACTGCAAAAACCGGATGTGTGAAAGCAGCCTTAATGAGTCTGGGGCTGCATTGTTTCCACTATCAATGGAAACCTGCAGCGTGTGGGAGGCAAGATGGATTCAATCAAGTATCAGGAGAAAATAGCATGCCTTCTATGAGGAAGCTGAAGCTTGGGCGTCATTGGATCTTCCAGCATGACAATGATTCATATCTCTGTTCGACTAAAGGGTACTTTACACACTGCGACATCGCTAGCGATCTCATTAGCGATGTGAAATTCTAGATCGCAGGTGCGATCCATAGGTCATTTTACGCATGTGCGATCTCGAAAGATCGCACTTGCAATCTAAAATTTCACAGCGCTAACGAGATCGCTAGCGATGCCGCAGTGTGTAAAGTACCCTTAAGGCTTAATTTCAGAAGAAGTCCTAGAAAATTCTGGAATAGCTGTCACAATCATCTGACTTGAACCACAAAGTAAACTTTGGTGGGAATTGAAGAAGGTTGCATCACACAAAGACACAATATTGTGTGGGCTAAGCTTCCTCAAACACTGCTAGGAGCTGGTGTCTGGCTACTTATCACGTTTGCAGCAGTTCTTAATAGTCAAAGATGCTAGGTTCAAATCTCAACAAGGACACCATCTGCATGGAATTTGTATGTTCTTTCTGTGTTTGTGTGGGTTTCCCCAAGGTGCCCTGGCTTCCTGCCTCATTACAAAAACATAGAGAATTTAGATGTGAACCCCATTGGGGACAATAATGATATCTGTAAAATGCTTATTAATAGTATTTATTTCATTTGCTTATACAGCAGTAAGTACAAAACATACTTGTCATGAAGGGTGTCAACAGTTCTGAGACTTCAGTAGTCATTAGAAATGGCATTTTATCATGAATTTAGAAAAAACACTTGTTATATTAATTAGTTATATTGAGATCTTTACATTATTCTTGTTTGATTGCTGTATTGCAACAAGCAGAAAGTTTGTAAATGTTGGTAATAATACTTATTTCCAATTGAAATTTAATATGGGGTGGTGGTGGGTGTGGGAGGCATATGGATGAGCAATAGTGGCCCAGGAAGTGGAATGAGTGGCCCGTGGGAGCAGTTACTGCCACGCTGCAGACTCGGTAAGTACGAAGCGCTTGCTTCATTCTTATTTTCTTTAATTTTCTATTATTTTTATTTATTTAAATAATTAAAAAAGCCACATTCAGTTTCTTTATTTTGGTACACAGCCAAGATAATCACATGGCTGGGGGCTGCAGCCTGTAGCTGTATACCTTATCATGGCTGGGTATCATAATACAGGGGGATACTACTCCAATTTATTTATTTATTTTTTTTACTCCAAACTACAGTGACCAGCGCAGACAGTGCCTGTGATTCAAAGCAGTCAGAAATGATGTCACACAGGCTGGGGGCACAGTCTGACTGCAGTTAATCACAGACGCCAGAACTGCCGGTGGGAGAAGTAGTGAATATGTATGAGCGATAATGAGCGGACCCAGAAAAAGATTGAGCGGCTGCGGGTGCAGTTACAGCTGCGCCAGAGACTAAAGGGTACTTTACATGCTGCGACATCGCTAACGATTTATCATCGGGGTCATGGTGTTTGGGGCGCACATCCGGCGTTGTTAGCGACATCGCAGCGTGTGACACGTACGAGCGCCATTCAAGGATCGCAAAAGTGGTAAATATCGTTGATTTTGGAGAGGTCGTTCAAACACCAAATATCGTTGTCTAGTGAGTAGTGAGGTTGTTTGTTGTTCCTGCAGCAGCACACATCACTGTGTGTGACACCGCAGGAACGAGGAACCTCACCGTAGCTGCGTCCCGCCGCCAATGAGAAAGGAAGGAGGTGGGTGGGATGTTTGGCTTGCTCGTCTCCGCCCCTCCTCTGCTATTGGCTGGCCGCTTAGTGACGTCGCTATGACGCCGAACGAACCGCACCCTTAGAAAGGAGGCGGTTCGCCGGTCACAGCGACGTCGCAGGGAAGGTAAGTACGTGTGACGGCTGTAAGTGATGTTATGCGCCACGGGCAGCGATTTGCCCGTGACGCACAACCGACGGGGGCGAGTACGCTCGCTAGTGATATCGGTACCGATATCGCAGCTTGTAAAGTACCCTTAAAGAAGAATGAAGCGCTTGCTCCAATTCCCCTATCCCTTTTGCCATTTTTAGGCCCCGACTCTGGTCCCCATACTGTTATATGGGGACCGTCATCATGCCAGATATCCGGGATCAATTCTGGGCCACAGCCGGATTTTTTTTAAAAATCCGGTTAGATCCACCAGTCCTTGTTATCTGCGAGTCCGACCATCACTAGTCATTACATCACCCCTTCTACTTTTGTGCGTGTCAGGGTCACTAACCTTGCTTTTTATGAATGTCTTATATTGTACTCATCATAAGTGAACACAAAATACTAGAGTTATTCGAGTCTGATATTTTAACATAAAATGTGTTATGCATATTTCTTCTCCTCACTTCCAAGTTTTTCCCTTTTAAGGGATTCAAAGCTCAAACTGTTTCATTGTATTCTTCTTTTCCAGTTTGCCTTGGGATCAGTGCCTAGCAAAAAGTTATAGCACGCACATACATAACTATTTAATCATGGGAACTAAAATAGTCATAATAAAAAAAGTTAATTAAATCAGTTCCTTTATGATCTTATCTACTTTATGCAAAAATGAAAAGTGATTTTAATTATTTTCATGTTTGGTAATTAAAGGGGTTGTCTTGGTTATTACAAATAAAGCTCATTAGATCCATTCAGCCTCCAGCTTTTATTTTTAAGAATTCTTTTTCAAATCAGTGACGGAAACTGGTTATTCCGATCAACTACTCCAATTTTGTTTTTTGCGATTGTTAGTTAATCTCCACTGGCGTTTGATACATAGCACAAGTACACGGAGTGTTTGTTTTAATTAGCTTTATTTATAGTAACATGGAGAACCCCTGTAATGGTTTCTTGCTAGAAAATCCAGTTATAATTCAAGCTACTGATATTATAATTTGCAAGTTCTAAATTCTCCAAATTTCTTGCTCAAGTTCAGGAACTTTGTTACATGTCTTAATGTGCTGAATCGGCCAGAAATCACTGACAGCTTGCCTACATATTTTTCTAACATTGCACCTGTCTCCTAGAAAACATTTACTTGTGAAGATCCTACCGGGCATGCTCCAAGCCTTATTCATGTTACTTCTTGATGAATTATTTTAGACATTGGAGAATCACTCTATATTTAATAGATTCTTCATCAAGAATTTTTGTGTTGTCTCCAAGGCAAGCTGCATTTTTTACAGACATCATTCTAGTCACCTCTAGTTAAGCTACAAGCATTATATAAAAAAAAAAGACATATTGCCACATTACAATATGAGCATTAATACTGTAGAACCACCCCATGTAGTTCCCTCCCATAATGAGGCAGGAGACAGAGGATAGTAACTTTGGGTATAAAAGGTCCAAGACCACGGACAGGAAAAGGGAACAGTAAGAAGACTCCAATACCCTAATGAGCAGGCATTATGCGATGCTTAGGAAAAGGGATGTTATTAGGGATGATCGAATATCACAAATATTTGGCAATATTCGGCTTCGTGAATATCCGACGAATAGGTCGCCACTATGCGAATATTCGATGAGTAATGTAAGTCTATGGGA
Source organism: Anomaloglossus baeobatrachus (assembly GCF_048569485.1). Classification (NCBI taxonomy): domain Eukaryota; kingdom Metazoa; phylum Chordata; class Amphibia; order Anura; family Aromobatidae; genus Anomaloglossus; species Anomaloglossus baeobatrachus. The sequence continues at coordinate 403,749,128 of NC_134355.1, forward strand.
AGCCCAAACAGTTGCTATTCAGCAACTATTCGGGTTTCCCATAGACTTACATTGCGCATCGAATGTTCGCAAATAGTCGAATAGCGGCGACCTATTCGGCGAATATGGGCGTTGCCGAATATTTGAGGTATGCGATCATCCCTAGATTTTATTGAAGATTTTAGTTGTTTTTTTTGGGTTCGTAGTTTTTTTTCTTTCTCCTCAGTTACTAGGCATTGCAAAACCAAAATTTAGCACTTACTGGTTTATCTGTGAATACATCAAGTCTTATATTCTTTCTTATAGTGGGACTCGTGAAAAAACATAAGGAGACAAATAACTCTTTCAGTTATAGTAAAGCTTGTTCTGGCAGATAAAAATGTCATTTGAGGCTATTCTCAGTCTTCACATGCTTTTAGGTCACATGGACATTGCATTGCATGAAGCCGGTGGTGCACTCACTAGTGTAGAGCCACATGACCTCCGTGTACTGGCGTACTCCATTAGGTGCGTCCACTAGTACAGAGCCACATGACCTCCGTGTGTTGCTGTACTTCATTAGGTGCACCCGCTAGTACAGAGCCACATTACCTCCATGTGCTGCCGTACTCCATTAGGTGCACCCACTAGTGCAGAGCCACATGACCTCCTTTTTCTGTCGTACTACATTAGGTGCACCCACTAGTACAGAGCCACATGACCTCCATGTGCTGCCGTACTCAATTAGGTGCACCCACTAGTACTGAGCCACATTACCTCCATGTGCTGCTATAATCCATTAGGTGCACCCACTAGTACAGAGCCACATTACCTCCATGTGCTGCCATACTCCATTAGGTGCACTCACTAGTACAGAGTCACATTACCTCCATGTGCTGCCGTACTCCATTAGGTGCACCCACTAGTACAGAGCCACATGACCTCCATGTGTTGCCGTACTCCAATAGGTGCACCCATGAGTCAAATGCCACATGACCTCCTTGTGCTGCCGTACTCCATTAGGTGCACCCACTAGTATAGAGCCACATGACCTCCATGTGCTGCTATAATCCATTAGGTGCACCCACTAGTACAGAGCCACATGACCTCCTTGTGCTGCCGTACTCCATTAGGTGCACCCACTAGTGCAGAGCCACATGACCTCCTTTTGCTGCTGTACTCCATTAGGTGCACCCACTAGTGCAGAGCCACATGACCTCCTTTTGCTGCTGTACTCCATTTGGTGAACCAACTAGTGCAGAACCACATGACCTCCTTGTACTGCCATACTCCATTAAGTGCACCCACTAGTACAGAGCCACATGACCTCCATGTTCTGCCGTACTCCAATAGGTGCACCCATGACTCAAATGCCACATGACCTCCTTGTGCTGCCGTACTTCATTAGGTGCACTTACTAATACAGAGCCACATGACCTCCATGTGCTGCCATCCTCCATTAGATGCAGCCACTAGTACAAAGCAATAAAAAGAAATCCAGTGACGGGGAAAAAAAGGTATAGAGGAAAAATTTGTATAAAACGAAAATCATTAGAAACAGCCTGGTCAGCTAGTGAAAAGCCTTCTCTATAGCATCTTTGATGCGTTTCTGGCGCCTCTTGCACCCTTAATCATAGATACAGACCTACAGCTGCAGAAGGCTGACCTCCATGTGCTGCCTTACTCCATTAGGTGCACCCACTAGTACAGAGCCACATGACTTCCATGTGCTGCTTTACTCCATTAGGTGCACCCACTAGTACAGAACCACATGACTTGCATATGCTGCCGTACTCCATTAGGTGCACCCACTAGTGCAGAGCCACATGACCTCCTTTTTCTGTCGTACTACATTAGGTGCACCCACTAGTACAGAGCCACATGACCTCCATGTGCTGCCGTACTCCATTAGGTGCGTCCACTAGTACAGAGCCACATGACCTCCGTGTGTTGCTGTACTTCATTAGGTGCACCCGCTAGTACAGAGCCACATTACCTCCATGTGCTGCCGTACTCCATTAGGTGCACCCACTAGTGCAGAGCCACATGACCTCCTTTTTCTGTCGTACTACATTAGGTGCACCCACTAGTACAGAGCCACATGACCTCCATGTGCTGCCGTACTCCATTAGGTGCACCCACTAGTACTGAGCCACATTACCTCCATGTGCTGCTATAATCCATTAGGTGCACCCACTAGTACAGAGCCACATTACCTCCATGTGCTGCCATACTCCATTAGGTGCACTCACTAGTACAGAGTCACATTACCTCCATGTGCTGCCGTACTCCATTAGGTGCACCCACTAGTACAGAGCCACATGACCTCCATGTGTTGCCGTACTCCAGTAGGTGCACCCATGAGTCAAATGCCACATGACCTCCTTCTGCTGCCGTACTCCATTAGGTGCACCCACTAGTGCAGAGCCACATGACCTCCATGTGCTGCTGTACTCCAATAGGTGCACCCATGAGTCAAATGCCACAGGACCTCATTGTGCTGCCGTACTCCATTAGGTGGACCCTCTAGTACAGAGCCACATGACCTCCATGTGCTGCTATAATCCATTAGGTGCACCCACTAGTACAGAGCCACATGACCTCCTTGTGCTGCCGTACTCCATTAGGTGCACCCACTAGTGCAGAGCCACATGACCTCCTTTTGCTGCTGTACTCCATTAGGTGCACCCACTAGTGCAGAGCCACATGACCTCCTTTTGCTGCTGTACTCCATTTGGTGCACCCACTAGTGCAGAACCACATGACCTCCTTGTACTGCCATACTCCATTAAGTGCACCCACTAGTACAGAGCCACATGACCTCCATGTTCTGCCGTACTCCAATAGGTGCACCCATGACTCAAATGCCACATGACCTCCTTGTGCTGCCGTACTTCATTAGGTGCACTTACTAATACAAAGCCACATGACCTCCATGTGCTGCCATCCTCCATTAGATGCAGCCACTAGTACAAAGCAATAAAAAGAAATCCAGTGACGGGAAAAAAAGGTATAGAGTAAAAATTTGTATAAAACGAAAATCATTAGAAACAGCCTGGTCAGCTAGTGAAAAGCCTTCTCTATAGCATCTTTGATGCGTTTCTGGCGCCTCTTGCACCCTTAATCATAGATACAGACCTACAGCTGCAGAAGGCTGACCTCCATGTGCTGCCTTACTCCATTAGGTGCACCCACTAGTACAGAACCACATGACTTGCATGTGCTGCCTTACTCCATTAGGTGCACCCACTAGTACAGAGCCACATGACCTCCATGTGCTGCCTTACTCCATTAGGTGCACCCACTAGTACAGAGCTACATGACTTCCATGTGCTGCCTTACTCCATTAGGTGCACCCACTAGTACAGAGCCACATGACTTCCATGTGCTGCCTTACTCCATTAGGTGCACTTACTAGTACAGAATCACATGACCTCCATGAGCTGCCATCCTCCATTAGGTGCAGTCACTAGCACAGGTGCTGGATGAGAGTAACATGTAGAAACACTGCCCTGTACACATAGCATTCAGTGGAGCATGCCACAATTTTTACTCTCACATTTGTGTAGAAACCGATGGAAAATAACCACCATAATCCTCCATGTGAAGCTAAGGGCATATAGACGTCCAGTAAACCTCTATGTGCCTAAGCTGCATATATACAAAAAAGAGCTTTAAAGGGGTGGGTATTCCATTACTAGGATAACCCCTTCTGATTCCATGTTTCCCTCAGGTAAAATAATAAAGACTATAGTCATCTCCCATACCAGCGCCCTTCCAGCGGTGTCCAGGATCGCAGTGCCTGGGCTCACATCGGGTTGTGACTTAATGTGAGCACCACATCCAATCAGTGCTGGCTTATATATGCTGGCTTCGGAATAAACAAGTTAATCAACAGGAAGTGAGCGCTCACTTCCTGTTGATTGTTTGTTTTGTCCGAAGGAGGGGAGAAGGAAACTGGAGCTGATTAGACACGGGCTTGCTTGACATCGCAACCCCATGTGAGCCCCGACACCATGATCCTGGACACAGCTGGAACAGCACTGGTATGGGAGGTGAGTATAATCTTTTAGTCTTTATTATTTTACGTGGGAGAAACATGCAAAATCAGAAGGCGTTGTACTAGTAGTGGACGACTCCTTTAATTCAGTCATGTGAATGAGTCCTTAATTGCAGTGATGTACAAATCCAAGATCTTGAAGTACATATATTTGGTTCCGCTAGAAATGTGTACTTGTTTGCAGCTATAAAATAAAATATTGTCAGTTATTTCCAATCTTTCATTTTTAGATGTTAAATTTAGTTTGTAAGAAATAAATACTTAGTTCCTAACCTGAGGAATTAAGGGTGTCACATAAAGGTCACCAGGGTTCTGTGGTTATTCTTCCAGATGTTACAGTAAAATGTATTTGGTTCGGCTATCCAAGTAGTATGGCAACTATCCAAAATTGCCTACAATTCAATTTAAATTATTTTGGTCTAAAACTTAAGAGTGTAAAGTGGCATTGAAAACCGTAAAACAGCAGCAATGGAAAGTATTTTTTAGTCATTTTAATAGACATGACCCATGTTGGACCTATAGGGTGGTTACACACGTACGCTAGTGATCTCTTTGCATTTTATTGGGATGTAAAACAATAAATTCCAATAAATTAGAAAAGTCACAAATCTGTCATTCCAACCATTGTAAAAATGATAGAGTGGGAGAAATTTAGAGGACAAAATAATGTTTATATGAATTGTTTTATAGCCTCATTGACTATTAAAAGTAGTGTAAGAGCCTACATTGTCACTGAAGCCACTGGACCATTATGCTTTATGTGAGAGTTGGTCATTTACATGCTATGACCTTGGCAGATGCTACTGGCAGGAAAGTGATATCTCGGACATCTGGACATAATCACGTGGGATGGTCAGCATGAGCACAGATAGAGTTTCACAAACATACTTCTCCTTACCAAGGACAAAGTACGGAAGGCATAAATGATAACATCCAAGTGCATAGTGGTGCTGAGACATGTACAGAGATAGAGGTGCAGTTACTGGCTGGTTGTGAAGACAGGCCTAGTCTTATGCCATGCTAGGTCATATAGACGTGAGAGATAAGCCAAAAGGGAACCGGCCTATATGTGTCTTACTTTGTTGGCCATTCATTTGTTTCCTTTTACTAATGGACTTTTGCAGGGCAGGTGACTTCTGTGACCTTTACTGATCAGCTATTATCACAAGGGAAAACTGTATCTAGTTGATTGGAAAAGGTATTCGGTTGGCACTACCACACCCCAGCTTGGACACTGCTATGGTCAATGGCGGCTCCACATGTGGGTTCACTAATGGTGGTCAGCATTCAACAATAAGGTCCAAAAAATAATCTATATGTGGCAGTCACCAACTAGCATTAAAATTCACTACGTTTTCTTTATTGAATCCATTGAGTTGTCAGGAGACAATAAAAAAGACAATACTTACCTTTTATTTGTCTCCTGACCACTGTATTTATGGATTAAATAAAGAAACCTTAAGGGTGCTTTACACGCTGCGACATGGCTAACGATATATTGTTGGGGTCACGGTGTTTGTGACGCACATCCGGCGTCGTTAGCGACATCGCAGCATGTAACACCTCTGAGCGACCTAAAACGACCGCAAAAGAGGTAAAAATCGTTAGTATTGGAGAGGTCGCTCCAACACCAAAAATCATTGACAGGTGAGTAGCGAGGTTGTTTGTCGTTCCTGCGGCAGCACACATTGCTGTTTGTGACACCGCAGGAACGAGGAACCTCACCGTACCTGCGTCCTGCTGCCAATGAGTAAGGAAGAAGGTGGGCGGGATGTTGGCCCGCTCATCTCCGACCCTCCTCTGCTATTTGGTGGCCACTTAGTGACGTCGCTATGACGCCAAACGAACCACCCCCTTAGAAAGGATACGGTTCACCAGTCACAGAGACGTCGCTAGGCAGGTAAGTATGTGTGACGGGTGTAAGCGATGGTGTGTGCCACGGGCAGCGATTTGCCCGTGTCGAACAACCGACGGGGGCGGGTACGCTCGCTAGTGATATCTGTACCGATATCGCAGCGTGTAAAGTACCCTTTAGTGTATTTTATACAAGCTAGTGAGTGATGCATGTATATTCTTTTTTGGAACATGACGCTACATCCAGCTATACAATGGAGTGGCTGCATTGTTTTTTTTAATAAGACAAACCCTTCATGCAGGTGACTATAGCAAATCAAATGTCCTCCTATGTTGTATATTTCAAAGTAGTGACAGACTTGCTGATCTCAACAGTCTGTCACGTGTTATGTTTTAATATATGTCAGTTTTGAGAACTTACATAATATCTTAGTAGCGCATGTACAGCACTGTCAGCAAGGAGACTGATGTATCCATGATATGCTCCCTCCCCTCGCCTTCCAGGCACCGAGAGACAGTTTTCCCTGTACACAGTAGAGAGAAACTTATCAATCAGTGGCTGGAGAACAGAGGAACCCACAACACTTACGGTATATAGTATATCACAAAAGTGAATACGCCCCTTATATTATTCTACATATTTTATTATATCTTTTCATGGGACAACACTGAAAACATGACACTTTGATACAAACCATTAATGTGTAAACCGCTGCCAATAAAAGTGAGTACACCCCTAAGTTAATCCAAGGTAAGAAAGACAGACTGCACTCAGCTGCTGTGCCGGTAATATTTATTCCAAAGATAGGTGCAGGATAAAATAGGCGAGAGGAGACCCGGATGCGGGTCCCTCACAGAGGACGCCGGCTGTTTCGCCTGCCAATCAGGCTTCCACAGGTCCACATGTGGGGACGTAAAGACACTCCTTAAAAAGGAGTGCATACAGGTCACGTCATCACCACAATTAAAAACAGGAGGAATACATTTTCTTATTTTTAAATTACATCAAGACAGACTTGATACATTGAAACATGTATGAATAAATGCAGTAAAAAATGCTTAAAATCGCATAAAGACAAATAGCGGATATAGTGCAAACATTATATACACATGTGTTACAAAAAATGTATTACAAAAACACTGTTAAATCATTGCGGTCGTTTAGTCCCAAATCTCCCTGGGCTTTGTATTGAATTATTAGCCTGGCCTCCCTTTGTAACAGTAACTTGTGTAGATCACCCCCTTGAGAGGGGAGCGTTACCCTTGTCAGGCCAGCAAAACGCAGGGTGTTAGCGTTGCCTCCGTGTTCCTTCCGTATATGTTCAATCAGTCTTGTAGAACCTTTTCCCGTGTGGATGGAGTTATAGCGATCTCTGAAGCGCACATAGAGGCATCTAATGGTTTTTCCAATATAAAATCTTCCACACGGGCAAAGAATAACATGCACAATGAATTTCGTTTTGCACGAACTGAATTGTTTTATCTGGTGTGTGTATGGACCAATCTGTAAAGAATTACCAGTGAGGTGCATGTTACAAAATCTACAATGGCCACATTGGAAATTACCTATTATAGAGTGTTTTTCTAGCCATGTGTTTGGACTCCCAAGTCTATTCCTCACTAATAAATCTCTTAAATTATTGCACTGTCTGTACGTGACTAGTGGTTTTGAGCATGTCATGGTGCCCAAATCCGGGTCCTTCTCATGGATATGCCAATTCTTAACAAGAGCTCTTCTTATTATCCCGTCCAAAGGGCCAAATTTGAAACTAAAAATGAATCTTTCCAGTGTATTTTTCTTTATGTTGTTATAACCACATGTTCTGCGATAAGTATGTGTATCATCTGACAATACTCTCTCGTACGCTGAATTGACCACAGTTTCTGGGTAGCCCCTCTCTCGCAATCTTATTTTTAAATCCGTCGCCTGTTGATGAAAAACCCACTGTCGTTGTTAACCCTCCGTAATCTCAGGAATTGGGCATACGGCAGTTTTGGTGTGGTTCGGGTGGGCACTCTTGTAATGCAGGAGTGAGTTAGAGGCCGTGGAAAATTCTACCATTTTTTATCTCAACCTCAACATCCAAAAAATTACCGTATTTTTCGGACCATAAGACGCACTTTTTTCCCCCAAATGTTGGGGGAAAGTTGGGGGTGCGTCTTATGGTCTGACTGTGGCTGCGGGGAATGAGGGTGCTGCGGTGGAGAAGGGTCATCGGGGGCACGAGCAGGCTACTATAGCAGCCTTCCGTGACCACGTGTGCCCGCTCATTACATATGCACGCCCATCCTCCCGCCCATTTCTCAGCGCAGAAGCCGGCGCTGACAGGTGGGCGGGAGGACGAGCGGGGACGCGCACATAGTAAAGAGCCGGTCCGACTCCACATGATCACCCCTGGCAATTACAGCCTGGAGTGATCATGTGCGGCTGTATTCACTGCCCCCCGCACATCATTATCAGCGCGGGGTGCAGTGAATCAGTACACTCACCCGTCCCCGTGTGTGGAGCCGTTCCCCCGCAGCACGCGATGTCTTCCTGTCTGTGCCGGTCATCTGATCTGTGCTGATCAGCTGATCGGCACAGACAGGAAGACATCGCGTGCTGCAGGGGAACGGCTCCACACACGCAGGATGGGGGGTATATGAATCGGATGGGGGGTATATGAACAGGATGGGGGGTATATGAACAGGATGGGGGTATATGAACAGGATGGGGGCTATATGAACAGGATGGATGGGGGCTATATGAACAGGATGGGGTTATATATGAACAAGATGGGGGTATATGAACAGGATGGGGGTATATGAACAGGATGGGGGTATATGAACAGGATTGGGTATATGAATAGGATGGGGGAATATGAGCAGGATGCTGGTATATAAGCAGGATGGGGGTTTATAGCAGGATCATATACAAGGCAGGAGGATCATTACCAGGATGGGGTACCTTAGTAGAGAATTTGGGGACATTACCCCCATAACAGTGTCAGCAGCAGATCCTCGCCCCATAACAGTGTGTCATGACCACATTTTTTTGCTTGAAGTTTTATTTTCTTATTTTCCTCCTCTAAAACCAGGGTGCGTCTTATAGTCCGGTGCGTCTTATAGTCCGAAAATACGGTAACCCCCCTAAGTTAAAATGGCCAAATTCTGCCCAAAGTGTCAATGTTTTGTGTGGTCACCATTATTTTCAAGCACTGCCTTAAGTCTCTTGGCATCGAGTTCACTAGAGCTTCACAGGAGCCACTGGGATCCTCTTCCATCCTCCATGATGACATCACAGAGCTGGTGAATGTTAGAGACCTTGCCCTCCACCTTCCCTATGAGGATGCCCCACAGATGCTCAATAGGGATTAGGTCTGGAGAAATGCTTGGCCGGTCCAGCACCTTTACCCTCAGCTTCACATCAGCATGCATATCACTACTGGGCAGAATACTATAACCCACAAATTAAATTTAACATGCAAATATTGATATGGATTTGACACTTTGCAGTAAAATAGGTCAAATCTTCAACATTGCTTGCACTGAATTGTACATGTCACATTGTAGAAAATCAAATAGAATTTTCTTTAAAAATTAGCAGTTCACATGGATATTCTGTGGTGTGGTGAACCTGGGGTCGAGGGGTAACTGATATCTGATATATTTTGATTATATACAAATATGGAACTTATATTTATATATACTTATAAGTACTTATATGGCACTTTGCACACTACAACATCGCAAGCCGATGCTGCGATGCCGAGCGCGATAGTCCCCGCCCCCGTCGCAGCTGCGATATCCTTGTGATAACTGCCGTAGCGAACATTATCGCTACGGCAGCTTCACATGGACTCACTCGTCCTGCGACTGTCGCTCTGGCCGGCGACCCGCCTCCTTATTAGGGGGCAGGTCGTATGGCGTCACTGCGATGTCACACGGCAGGCGGCCAATAGGAGCCGAGGGGCGGAGATGAGCGGGATGTAAACATCCCGCCCACCTCCTTCCTTCCGCATATCCTACGGAAGCCGCAGTGACGCCGGTAGGAGATGTTCCTCGCTCCTGCGGCTTCACACACAGCGATCTGTGCTGCCCCAGGAGCGAGGAACAACATCGGACCGTCGCATCAGCGTAATCATGGATTACGCCGACACTGCACCGATGATACGATTACGACGTTTTTGCGCTCGTTAATCGTATCATCGAGCCTTTACACACTACGATGTCGCATGCTATGCCGGAAGTACGTCATTTTCAATTTGACCCCACCGACATCGCACCTGCGATGTCGTAGTGTGCAAAGCCCGCCTAAGAAGCTGCTCAATGCATGTCTTACAGTTTCTCTTGCTTTGTAGATTCTCTGGGTTTGATAAACAGAATAAGTTAATTAATTTCTGTGTTTCTTTTCCAATTGTGTTTATACGGAGTTCAGAATCTTAATTAGCCTGTGCATTGACATGTACAAACACATGCAGCAGACTCTGTGTGATACCTACATATTTCAAGCCAGTAGCTAAGTGCTACAGTTTACTACCCTGGAGCTATGGAATTCACTCAGGAGCTTGCAAGAAGCAAAGTTAACATTAATATCTCTTAACGTTTCATATACATTTTCTTGATGCTTTGTAAATATGAATATCTAATATTTTATTAATGATGGCATTGTGCCTTAATGCAAAACGTAAATTACTATGATATAACAGTAAAACATGAAATACAATTAATGCAATAGTTTGTAAGGCTGACATAACCTTGAATGGATCCAAACCATATCTTTAAGATTGCTTAACGTCTGGGATCCTTACTGAGCATTAGAATGGAGGTTGTGCGTAGTACTGCAGCTCAGTCTTGTCCACTTGAAAGGGCTGAGCTGCAGTACCTGTCACATCCTCACTTGTATGTATGGAGCTTAGCATGGATAAACTATGAAGGGCCCCTTATTTCTACTAATAATGCCTATCTTAAAAGTCCAGGAAGACCTCTTTTACAGTGCCTACAAGTAGTATTCAACCCCCTGCAGATTTAGCAGGTTTGATAAGATGCAAATAAGTTAGAGCCTGCAAACTTCAAACAAGAGCAGGATTTATTAACAGATGCATAAATCTTACAAACCAACAAGTTATGTTGCTCAGTTAAATTTTAATAAATTTTCAACATAAAAGTGTGGGTCAATTATTATTCAACCCCTAGGTTTAATATTTTGTGGAATAACCCTTGTTTGCAATTACAGCTAATAATCGTCTTTTATAAGACCTGATCAGGCCGGCACAGGTCTCTGGAGTTATCTTGGCCCACTCCTCCATGCAGATCTTCTCCAAGTTATCTAGGTTCTTTGGGTGTCTCATGTGGACTTTAATCTTGAGCTCCTTCCACAAGTTTTCAATTGGGTTAAGGTCAGGAGACTGACTAGGCCACTGCAACACCTTGATTTTTTCCCTCTTGAACCAGGCCTTGGTTTTCTTGGCTGTGTGCTTTGAGTCGCTGTCTTGTTGGAAGATGAAATGACGACCCATCTTAAGATCCTTGATGGAGGAGCGGAGGTTCTTGGCCAAATCTTCAGGTAGGCCGTGCTATCCATCTTCCCATGGATGCGGACCAGATGGCCAGGCCCCTTGGCTGAGAAACAGCCCCACAGCATGATGCTGCCACCACCATGCTTGACTGTAGGGATGGTATTCTTGGGGTCGTATGCAGTGCCATCCAGTCTCCAAACGTCACGTGTGTGGTTGGCACCAAAGATCTCGATCTTGGTCTCATCAGACCAGAGAACCTTGAACCAGTCTGTCTCAGAGTCCTCCAAGTGATCATGAGCAAACTGTAGACGAGCCTTGACATGACGCTTTGAAAGTAAAGGTACCTTACGGGCTCGTCTGGAACGGAGACCATTGCGGTGGAGTACGTTACTTATGCTATTGACTGAAACCAATGTCCCCACTGCCATGAGATCTTCCCGGAGCTCCTTCCTTGTTGTCCTTGGGTTAGCCTTGACTCTTCGGACAAGCCTGGCCTCGGCACGGGTGGAAACGTTCAAAGGCTGTCCAGGACGTGGAAGGCTAGCAGTAGTTCCATAAGCCTTCCACTTCCGGATGATGCTCCCAACAGTGGAGAAAGGTAGGCCCAACTACTTGGAAAGGGTTTTGTACCCCTTGCCAGCCTTGTGACCCTCCACGATCTTGTCTCTGATGGCCTTGGAATGCTCCTTTGTCTTTCCCATGTTGACCAAGTATGAGTGCTGTTCACAAGTTTGGGGAGGGTCTTAATTAGTCAGAAAAGGCTGGAAAAAGAGAAAATTAATCCAAACATGTGAAACTCATTGTTCTTTGTGCCTGAAATACTTCTTAATCCTTTAGGGGAACCAAACAGAATTCTGGTGGTTTGAGGGGTTGAATAATAAATGACCCTCTGAATAAACTTTTCACCATTTAAAAAAAAAAAAATAAAGAAAGAAATAACATTCTTTTTTGCTGCAGTGCATTTCACACTTCCAGGCTGATCTACAGTCCAAATGTCACAATGCCAAGTTAATTCCGAATGTGTAAACCTGCTAAATCTGCAGGGGGTTGAATACTACTTGTAGGCACTGTATATCTAGACCCCATATGGCTTCAATATTTGTATTTATGAATCTCCATATCTAGATGTGGCCATCTGTACCTTATTGTTTCTTGAATTGCTTTAAAAGCGTTGGGCAGTACCTTTTTATTGGTGACCTATAGATGGGAGAGGTCATCAATATCTTATCTGTGAGAGTGAGAAACCTGCCTTCCTGCAGATCAGCTGTTACTGGTGCCAGAAGTTGCTGAAAGTTCTCAGATGTTTCTGGAACGCAGAAGCTCCATCTCCGGCTGGTTTCAGACATCTGTGTTTCAGGTACATGGACCTCCGTTTTTAACATGGATGCCACACGTACCCATGTTATTATTTGCTATTACTCACATGTCCGTGTTTTCACACGGACTGAGTAACCTCTCATGACCCCGCACGCACACACGCAGGCATGTCTGTTTTTTCTCCGGTAGCACGGTGTCACACGGATCGCACACTGATGTGAGCCGTGTGACATCAGTGTGACATGTACCGGACAAAACACGGGTCTTTTTAATAAAAAGATTTTCTATATTTAACTGTATCCAGCGATGCTGTTTCCGGCTCTGCTGCCTCCCGCTCCTGATCTCCGCTCATTATACTCACTGAATATTCAGCAGTGCCCTGTGGAGTTGGAAGCCGGAGCATCGCGGGGACTTCAGTGCCGGGGACCGCATCACTGGGTAAGTGTACAGCAGAGTGTGTGTGAGTGTGTGTGTGTGTATGTGTCTGTGTCTGTGTGTGTAGTGAGAACCTGGAAGCCGAAGTATCATGGGGACAGCATCGGGGACTCATCACAGTTCCCAATGAACTCTGATGAACCCGTGAAGCTGTAGCGCGGGTGTCTCAGTTGTCAGAATTCATTGGGAACTTCGATGACCTCCTGGATGTCACTGTGCTTGCAGAATATTCACCTGTCCCCACCCAGCTGTCCTCGGCGGTGCTGTATCCAGCAATGCTTCGGCTTCCAGGTCCTGAGTGCGGTGAATAATCGATGAATATAATGAGGGGCGGTCATGAGCGGGAGGCAGCAGAGCTGAAGAAAGCAGGTAAATATGGAAAATCTTTTTATTTCACAGACCCGTGTTTTCTCCGGTACCTGTCACTCGTATGCAAACATGTATGTCACACGTGTGACACACACACACACACACGTGACAGATGTGTGACACACGTATGACCATAACCATGTGTGTGACTGGTACCTGATTAAACACGGACGTCTGAAACCGGCCTAAGTTACAGTGGCCGCGGCTGGATACTACACATTCACAGCTAATCATTTTAATATGGGGTGGCCACAATAGAAATAACGGTCTATTCCAACAGCATCCGAGAACTTCCGGACGCCGCCGGTAACAGATTATTAGCAGTGGTGCCAGGTGTTTCACCCTCATCAATAAAATATTAATGGCCTAACCTACATATTTTTTGTTGCTCCCTCTGTTAGTAATCAGTAGTGTGTTTCATAAGTACCTTAAAGGGAACCAACCAGCAATTTAAATTATTGCCAGTGCTATACACGTGCTAGGATGCTGAATGTAAGCATACCTTTTGTTCTGAAATTTCAGAAATATGTGCAAGTAAAGTTACAGCAATGCACTGCTATTTGATTGACAGGTGCAACAGGAAGGGAATATGTGGGTCAGGTCTTGCTATCTATTCCTGCCCCCGTCTGTCTGCCTGTGCCAGAATTAAGTCTATGACGGCGATAGGGGGAGGAAGGCCAGGCAGGCAGGCAGACAGGGGCGGGAATAGATAGCAAGACCTGACCCACATATTCCTGCCCCTGTTACACCTGTCTGCCAAATACCAGTGCATTGCTGGAACTTTACTTGCACGTATTTCTGCAATAAAACATCCCGTCTCAGAACAAAAGGTATACTTAGATTCAGCATCCTAGCACCAGTATAGCACTGGCTTTACTTTATATATCAAAATCCTGCTGGTTGGATCCCTTTCAGATACTTACCGGGTGCTGTCTATGTCGAACTTTGCTCTAGTCCTCTCTACCATTCTGTGACAGCAATTTTGCCCAGTCGGCCCTTACATTGTCTCTGTGTGGACCAAAATTCACTGTCTCAGTATAAAGGGGGCTTTACACGCTACAACAAATCTAACGATGTGTCGGCGGGGTCATGTCGTAAGTGACGCACATCCGGCATCGTTAGTGTTGTTGTAGCGTGTGACAGCTACGTGAGATTGAACGTAAAACCGTTCATCGCATACTCGTCGTTCATTTCCTTAAAATTGCACGTCGGGTTGTTCAATGTTCCCGAGCTACCACACATTGCAGTGTGTGACACCCCAGGAACGATGAACAGATCTTACCTGCGTCCCGCGGCTCCCACCAGCAATACGGAAGGAAGAAGGTGGGCGGGATGTTTACGTCCCGCTCATCTCCGCCCCTCCGCTTCTATTGGGCGGCTGCCGCGTGACGTCGCTGTGACGCCGAACGTCCCTCCCACTCCAGGAAGTGGATGTTCGCCACCCACATCGAGGTCGTATGGAAGGGTAAGTACGTGTGAAGAGAAATAATCATTTGTGCGACACATTCAACAAATTGAACGTGTCGCACATACGATATCATATGTGATATCGTAAGGTGTAAAGCAGGCTTAAGTCTATGAGTTTCAGAACAAGGCTCTCATAAGGCCCTGTCACACACACAGATAAATCTTTGGCAGATCTGTGGCTGCAGTGAAATCATGGACATATTGTTCCAATTGTACACAGCCACAAACCTGGCACTGATTGTTCACAATTTCACTGCAACCACAGATCTGCCGCAGATTTATCTCTGTGCGTGACAGGGCCTTTAGACTCACATTAAAAAAATGAAATGAACGGTCCTCAAATATGACCATTGTCACTTTTATGTGATAAAAAGTCCGGAATGCTTGTACATACCCCAAGGACCAGACTGTTTTTCATGACACATTGTCCTTTCTATTAGTGCTTACCCCCTGTTTGATATGATTTGTGTTTGTCTGAAAATATTGAAAATTTGTGAAAATGTAAAACAGGGGTGGGGAACCTTTTTTCTGTCGGGGGCCATTTGGAAATTTCTACCAACCTTCGGGGGCCGCACAAAATTATCAATGTTTAAATGACCCTGCTATATTGGGTGAAGCAATTAATTAACTGGGGGCATGGGGCTGGGGGCACAGACACCACACGCGGGGCTGGGGGCACAGACACCACACGCGGGGCTGGGGGCACAGACACCACACGCGGGGCTGGGGGCACAGACACCACACGCGGGGCTGGGGGCACAGACACCACACGCGGGGCTGGGGGCACAGACACCACACGCGGGGCTGGGGGCACAGACACCACTGGAGGGGCTGGAGGCACAGACACCACTGGAGGGGCTGGAGGCACAGACACCACTGGAGGGGCTGGAGGCACAGACACCACTGGAGGGGCTGGAGGCACAGACACCACTGGAGGGGCTGGAGGCACAGACACCACTGGAGGGGCTGGAGGCACAGACACCACTGGAGGGGCTGGAGGCACAGACACCACTGGAGGGGCTGGAGGCACAGACACCACTGGAGGGGCTGGAGGCACAGACACCACTGGAGGGGCTGGAGGCACAGACACCACTGGAGGGGCTGGAGGCACAGACACCACTGGAGGGGCTGGAGGCACAGACACCACTGGAGGGGCTGGAGGCACAGACACCACTGGGGGGGAGGCACAGACATCACTGGGGGGGAGGCACAGACATCACTGGGGGGGAGGCACAGACATCACTGGGGGGGAGGCACAGACATCACTGGGGGGGAGGCACAGACATCACTGGGGGGGAGGCACAGACATCACTGGGGGGGAGGCACAGACATCACTGGGGGGGAGGCACAGACATCACTGGGGGGGAGGCACAGACATCACTGGGGGGGAGGCACAGACATCACTGGGGGGGAGGCACAGACATCACTGGGGGGGGAGGCACAGACATCACTGGGGGGGGAGGCACAGACATCACTGGGGGGGGAGGCACAGACATCACTGGGGGGGGCTGCAGGACTGGGGGGGGCAGCACACAGGACTGGGGGGGCAGCACACAGGACTGGGGGGGGCTGCACACAGGACTGGGGGGGCTGCACACAGGACTGGGGGGGCTGCACACAGGACTGGGGGGGCTGCACACAGGACTGGGGGGGCTGCACACAGGACTGGGGGGGCTGCACACAGGACTGGGGGGGGCTGCACACAGGACTGGGGGGGGCTGCACACAGGACTGGGGGGGGGCTGCACACAGGACTGGGGGGGGCTGCACACAGGACTGGGGGGGGGCTGCACACAGGACTGGGGGGGGCTGCACACAGGACTGGGGGGGGCTGCACTCAGGACTGGGGGGGCTGCACACAGGACTGGGGGGGGCTGCACACAGGACTGGGGGTGTGCACACAGGACTGGGGGTGTGCACACAGGACTGGGGGGGTGCACACAGGACTGGGGGGGTGCACACAGGACTGGGGGGGTGCACACAGGACTGGGGGGGTGCACACAGGACTGGGGGGTGCACACAGGACTGGGTGATGGGCTGCACATAGGATTGTGTGGGGGTGCACACAGGACATTGGGGGGCTGCACACAGGACTGGGGGAGGGGTGCACACAGGATTGGGGGGGTGCAAACAGGACTACTGGGTGATGGGCTGCACACAGGACTGGGGGAGGGGTGCACACACGACATTGGGGGCCACACTGCGCTGAGAGTTTCATGCAACTCTGGGGGTGAGGGTTTACAGAACTGGTGTGAGGAGGCACAAAGCATTGGGCAGGGCACAAAGCATTGGGCAGGGCACAAAGCATTGGGCAGGGCACATAGCAGCAGAGGGTCGGCGCTGAACTCACAGCAGCATTGCACTCACATCACCGGAGTGCAGGAGCCGGACACTGCATCAGAAGGAGAAGGCAGGCACTGATCTCCGGAGGGCAGGGGGCGGACACACAAGGCTGGAAGCTGAGGCTGCTGTAGACCCGCCCACAATTGGCACTGGCCGACGGGAGAACACATTGCAGCACAAACAGCAATGTGTGGATTTAAAGGGCCGGCGGCAGCAAACTGCGGTGACAGCACCAGCACTGCCTCCCCCGGGAATCTGCCCGGGGGCCACATAAAAGGTCATGGCGGGCCGCATGCGGCCCGCGGGCCGGAGGTTCCCCACCCCTGATGTAAAAGAATCATCAATTTTCGAATTTTGAATTGTCATGCTTTTAAAATAGATAGTCACACAAAAAAGCTAATAAATAACATTTACCACAAATCTACTTACATCAGCATCATTTTTAAAACAGCATTTTTTTTAAAACAATTAGGATGTTATAAGTGTTGCAATAATTGTTTTTATTTATATGAATGAATTTTACAAAACCTGTCTTTTAGGAACCACTTCACTTTTGAAGTGACTTTGAGGAACCTATATAACAAAAAACATCCAAGCAAGACCCATATTTAAAAATAAAATCTGCTACCAGGTTTTAGCCACCTTATCTAGAGAAGCATAATGGAGGGAAAGAGACCCTGATTCCAGATTACTGGGTGCAGCACTTTGATACAGTCAGAGTTTTTTCTGCTGTAGAAATAACAGTGCTCATAGAGCCGACCCTGCCCACACCACTGATAATCAACTTGCTATGTACATTTTATATTGATATTTAGCTATTAATCAGTGCAGGGTGCGAGTTTGAACCAGGAGACACAAGTACAGCTATTCTGGGAGTGATAACCTTCTGCTGAGAAACCACTGATTGCATTGAAACTACAGCACACAGCTTAAGTGACATGTCGCTGAAATCAGTGTCTCAGTCCCTACCTCATGCTATCCTCAGATGACCGTGCATAGCAAAAACCTGTTTATAGATTCCCTTTTAGGTGTTTCAAAGAATTTTATAATATTGAGCCGTGACAATGAACTATTATGTCTTTTCCACAAAAATGTTATTGAGACCCAAATTTCTTATTTTCATATGGCTAACAATAGAAAATGGTTCTCACATTTTGTGGTATTCTTTTTTGTAAGTATACTAATACCTCACATGTGAGGTGCTAAAAAAAAGCAGAAACTTCATTTTGGAAACTACACCCTTCAAAGAATTCATCCAGGGTTGTGGTGATAAACTTGACCTCATAGGTGATTCACTAAGGCCCTGTGCGCACGTTGTGGATTTACCGCAGATTTTGCCGCGGATTTGCCGTGGAATTGCTGCAGAAAATGTGTCTAACATTGCTGCAGTCATTCCCCAGCAAATCCTAAGGGTTTTAAAAAATGCTGTGCGCACACTGCGTTTTTTTATACCCGCGGATTTACCTGCGGATTTTCCGCTGCGGAATTAATGTGCATGTCACTTCTTTTCCGCAGGTACCTGCGGTTTTTGCCATAAATAATGGTAAAAATCCGCAGGGACCAACCTGCGGAAAATCCGCGGTAAATCTGCGGTAAATCCGCGGCAAACGTGCATGCGGATTTAGGTGCGGTTTTTGTGTGTTTTTTTACCGCGGGTGCGGGATTCTTTAAGAGGGTTCGGATTTTTCTTTAAAAAAAGGCACTTTCTAGTGCGCACATAACCTAAATTTTACTAAATTAGTCGGAAAAAGGAAAGGTTACATCTTTTCCACAAAAATGTTGCTTTTGCCAATTTTTTTGACATTTTTTCAAGGGGTAATTGAAGAAATTGTACAACAAATTGCAGAATTAATTTTACCCTTTATACACTGATACCTTATATGTGGTCATAAACTACTTTTTGGACAAGCAGGGCTTGGAAGAGAAGGAACACCGTTTTACTTTTGGAGCACAATTTTTGCTTAGATTGTGGATGCTAAGTAGCATTTGAAGAGTCTTCAACATGCCAAAATAGCAGAAACCCGCAAAGGGGCCCAGATTTGGAAACTATACCCCTCAAAATTAATCTAAGCGTGTATTTAGCATCTTGAAAGTACAGATGAATCTTGGAATTTTATAGCATTGAGCCATGAACATGAAAAATGACATTTATTCCACTAAAATGTTGTTTTAGCCACACATTTTTAATTTTCACAATTAGTAACATGCAAGATCAAAGCACATAACTTGTTGTCATGAAGATTCATTCATGGCTCTGCCGTTCCTGAGACGGTGCAGGTATCCTACCTCCAGGGTTTAGGTCTTTTGGTAGGGGACTCTTCATTCTGGCCTCGTTCCGGGGGTCGCGCCACCATATCTTGGTGCTGCTGCCTCCAGGCTGTCGCCAGTAATATTTCCAGCTCTGTTGCGTGCACTGTTCCTGTGAGAAGTTCTTTGTTTCTTGTCCTGGTATTCGGTACTGTTTCTCCTGACCTCCCTCCCTCTTGCCAGACCTGACCTGACTTTAATTTCCACAATCTGTCTTTACCTCCATCTCTCTTGCCCGATCTGTCCTCCGTACCTTCCTGTCCTCCGGACTCCGGTCCTGTTCCGTGTTCGCCACATCCTCCCCTGTGCTTACTTGCTCTCCCGGTATCTGATCTCGGCTCTGTTCTTTGACTTTGGCTTGTTTTACCCTCTGTACAGACGTGACATCCCGGCATTGACCCTGACTGATCACTATACCTGCTCTTGGGTTAGTGAGCTCTAGTGGGCTTCTGTCTAACAGCACTCAGGAGTTTTTTCCCTACCTGAGTCCCTGCGCCCCCTAGTGGAAGCTTGACAGTTGTGCAAATTCTCCTGAGTATGGTAATGCAGCCTCAATATAAAAGCGCGGTAGAAATAGAAAAACTATTTTTTGGGATATGCAAGGGGAGTTGGGTGTTGAGTTTATACTGGGAAAACCTGCTGACAGGTTCCCCTAAGTTTTGTTAACACTAAAACTCACAACAAATATAATAAAATTATTATTTTATGATGGTCATTCACTTAAATCTTTCGTCCCTAGAGACGAAATATTACAGGCTACAATAACCAGCGATTAACCATATCTGGACATAAGTCATGAAAAATTGTAGAATGCATTTAAAGAGTAAAAAGACATTAAGAGAGACCTATAAATTACTCTTAAAGAAAAATATATATAATAAACATATGCAAGTTTATACATTTTATTGGATAAATAAAAAAACCGTACACAATTTTTGAAGAGCAAATATTAAAAACACCCTTATAATCCCCTAAAAAAGTAGTACAGAAAATGGTAAATCCCACATTGTTGTATTATTATCCATCATTGAAATGTAGACCATATCAATAAGGCAGTAAGGGTACAACTGAATGAAAAATAATGGAAGCAGACATGATGTAAAAGTAAAAAAAAAACAAAAAACAACATGAATATTATCAGGTTAAGCAAAGCATTATATATCCGTTAATAATTCTATGATTATAATATAAATAACAGAAAAAAAACAACAAATACCAACATTTTGCTGTATACAGTAATACCCCAAAGTGAGCGATTAATCGCAACAATATGGTAACTCCTATCACAAACCCTGCATCAAAGATATAGTACCCATGGCACACCATAATTAATTGACCATATAACACACAGTGCCCACTAACCTGACATGTGTTTCACGTTTAGCTTTGTCAGGGGGTACTGGGTAGTGCGCTCCCCCAAACAAATAGCCAATGACTTTATTTAGGATTAAAACAGACAACTTGGTCATGAAGAGCCTTTACAGTGTGGCTATCTAGGGACAGTAAACTTTGTAAAATTCTGCCTCTGTATCACTGGTATTTTACTGGTGTCTTGTTGTACTAAGTTCACATGTCAAGTAGTCATTTGTTAAAATGGATTTGTTTCCGTTTTGAAAATATTAATTTTTGCAGGATCCATTTTTACATGGGAGTCTATCTTCCATATGAAACAGATCCAGTAAGCAAAAAACAGATCCGTTACAAATGAATGAAAAACAGATGACTAAATAGCAATCCGTTAATAACGATCCGTTCTCCATAGACTCCCAAGTTTAAAAAAAAAAAAAAAAAAAAAATCAATATTTTCAAAAGGGACAAAAAAGTTGTGTTTGCATATTTTAATGGATGACTATTGGACATGAACATCAGCCTTAGGGCTTATTGACATGACCGTTACGCTTAACTTTTGTCAGGTGCCCCTGCAGTCTGTGTCCCGCTCCCGCGCTAGCCCCGCAGCTGCTCACACTGCAGTGTGTCAGCATCTGCCCACACTGCAATGTGTCAGCATCTGCCCGCAGAGCAAGCAGATGTGGGGATGATGAGCGTTGCTGTCAGGAGGTTAGTAAAGTTCATTACCTGTGGTGATGAATTCCTGCACTCCTGACATCAGCGCTTGTCACTGACTTCTATGCCTGCCGCGTTCTCACATCACCTCTCGTGGACTGCCCGAAACTGTAACTAGCGGTGACGTTATGGGCCATTCGCGATGCTTCGCTTGTGAACACGGCGGACAATGGAAGTCAGAGAAGAGCGCTGATGTCAGGAGTGCAACGGCTTTCATCACCGCATGTAATGTACCTCACTAACCTCCTGAAGTCCGCACTGATCATGCCCTGCAGTGACCTGGGCTGACCTCATGATGTTAGCTCAGGTCACTGCACTGCTCTCCCAGTCAATGGGGAACATTTTGTTCTTCATTGACTGGGACAGTGAGTATGGATCATCGTGTGACCCCCTTATTGGATTACGTCGGACCCGGATTTATATTTTCTTTCCAATAAATTGGTGAAAGAGGGAATGTTTTGGGGAGTGTTTTTTTCAAATAAAAATTTGTTTGTCGTCTATTTTTTTTTTTTTTTATTACTGACTGGGTTTATGATGTCGGGTATCTGATAGATACCGTGACATCACTAACCTCTGGGATTTATTCCAGGTGGCATTACACAGCTGGTATCAACCCCATATATTACCCCGTTTGCCACTGCACCAGGGCATTCGGGATGAGCCGGGTAAAGTCCCGGGACTGTGGCATCTAATGGATGCGGCAGCTCCGGCCGGCTGCTGGCTGATATTTTTAGGTTGGGAGGGCTACCAATGACGTGGGTCTCCCCAGCCTGAGAATACCAGCCAGCAGCTGTGAGGCTTTATCTTGGCTTGTATCAAAATTGGGGGGGACTGCACACTTTTTTTAATTATTTATTTATTGTACTGTACGATATAGACCCGCCCACCGTCGGCTGTGATTGGTTGCAGTCAGACCAGTGTCACTCAGCGTAGAGGCGCGTCTGACTGTAACCAATCACAGACAAGGGGAAGAATGAATATGTATGAGTCTAATGAGCGGTCGGCTCTGGAAGAACAAAGAGCTGCCACAAGAGCAGTGTGACAGCTGCCCCGGTGATGGGTGAGTATGTAGCGCTTGCTCCTACTCTTTTGCCCCAGATTCTGTTCCCCATAGACTTTATATGGGGACCAGCGTCTGGCCAGATACCCTGGCCTGGATGTAACTCTCCTTCCATTTTTTTTGCGGTCTGCAAAAAAAGATGGAAGTCACACGGACCGTATACAGAACGGAACGGGACAGATGCGGTTGTCACACGGCTGCATCTGTGGAAAAACAGGACCGTTTTTTGCGGACAACAGCAACGGATTGGTCGTGTGAATGTAGCCTTAGACTGTTGTGGATCATAAACTTTACTAATGAAGTCACCCAAGCTGTGGAATATTGATATTCTTCATAAAGATATTCTTTACATGTGTGACTGACGTGTAGAATATCCATTCCTCTGCTTATTAAAATAATAAGTTGAATATATGTTACACTTGAGATCTAATTACTATGTACCAAAGCCATAGCAATAAGAAAGACTTTCCGAAATAGAAGCCACCTGCTCTCTACTGTCTAATGTATGGAGAAGGCGCTAAAATTAGGTATCACCTTCAGCGTGTGTCACTAAATTGTTTCCTAAGTATTGATTGATTCTTCCTTTACAGTTTCACACTAGCTCTTTGGCAACTGCAGAAAATTACTGTCTTTATGAGAGAACTTCAAATCAAATCCAGTATTAAAGGGAATCTGTCATCAGGTTTTTGCGACCTAATCTGAGAGCAGCATAATGTAGGGGCAGAGATCCTGATTCTAGTGATGTCATTTACTGAGCTGCTTGTTGTAGTTTTGATAATCTTCTGATAAAACAGTAATTTTATCACTAGATGGACTAGTAAACCTGTTGCCGTGTAATCTTTTGTATTCATGAGCTCTGTATAAAACCACCCCATCACTGATTAGCAGACTCCTGCCTATGCACAGTGTACACATTAAGCTGCCAGTCACTGGTGTGGAGGAATTTTACAGACCTCAGCATTCAGAGAATTTTTGATTTTATCAAAACAACAGCAAGCAGCCCAGTTAGTTAGCTATCACTGGAATCACTGTCTCTTTCTCTATATTATGCTGCTCTCAGATGAGGCAAAAAAAAAATCTGATGACAGATTCCCTTTAAAATAAAATTTTAATTTGCTTGGGGACAACCTTGTAACTTAAAAATATTGTAACCTGTGACTCCATGGAAAACCTCCTTTGGATAGCATCTTTAGCAAATAATCAATATAGACAGAATTGCTGAAAGTAAATATCTTTCTTAGTCAGTGACAGGCAGTCATATAAGGTTCTGTATGGTGTAAACAGTGTACATAAATAAAAGCAATGGAGAATTTTTCGGCAGTTTTTGAATTGAGCAGCTCATTGTTGATCATTGGTAGATAGCAGTACAGTACATGTTCTTCATGATGTAGGGGTTCGCTCACGTATGAATTAGGCAGTGGGTGCTGCGGCTGCGCTCACTTCCTGTTGATTACTTGTTTGGTCCGAAGGTGGGGAGACAAAAGCCGGCGCTGATTCGACATGGGGCTCGCTTGACATCACAATATCACGTGAGCCCTGGGAACATGAACCTCTGCACCATTGAAATGGCATCAGCATGGGAGTATAGGTTTTATTATTTTACCTGGAAGAAACGTAGAATCAGAAGGGGTTTTCCTAGAAGTGGATGACACCTTTAAAGCACTGGAATGGTGCTACTAATGTAGGGTCCCTGCAGTCAATATCGTTTTTTCCAGCCACTGTCTTCATCTGTTTTCGGCACCACTCCTGTTGGTCTCCTGCAGTTTGCGACCTGCCAGCTGCTCCTGTGTTTGCTGTGCAATCTGGAAGTCACAACTCAATGTAAGTCTATGACGGCCATAACAAGAGCTTGTGACCATTACCTCTGACTTCCAGTCAGTCTGAAGTTGCAGTCACAAAATAGCTTCACGGGACTGAAGCTATGTTAGGCCTCTGCCACACTCACGTGAATTTCACGCACGTGCCGAGAGACACGTATTTTCCCTGCGTATTGCGTGCAGGTAAGTACGTGTCTCTGGTACGTGCGTGACACGTGTGTTCTACGTGTGCTATCCGCGATAGCACACGTAGAACCGGTAATTATTATACTCACCTGGTCCTTCCTGCTGTCCGCGCTGCTGTCCATGGTGCTGATCCTCCGTCTCCAGCCCTCCCGTCTCCCCGCTGCTGCAGTGAAGTGAATATTCAATGAGAATAATGAGCGGCGGTCGGCAGCAAGAGGCAGCAGCGGCAGAGACAGGAGGGCTGGAGAAGGTGAGTTAATGTTTTGTTATTTTTTCAATGACATGTGTGTTTTCTCCGGCGCGTGTCACACGGGACCGCATCCACACTACACCCGTGTGGTACGGGTGCGGGCCGTGTAACACCCGTGCTGCCGGAGAAAACACTGACATGTCAGCGCTTTGAAAATCGCACACACGTACAAACGCACACGGACACACGTTCCGTGTGGTTTTACGTGTGTGTGCCTGCTACCATAGGGTAGCATTGCTGTACATGTCTCCGTGCCGCCGGTACGTGTAAAAAATGACAAACACGTGCCGGAGGCACGGATGTGTGGCGCAGGCCTTAGGAAGAGCAGAAGACAGCGGGTACTACATGTAGGGATCTTGTGTTAGTAGCACCACTCCAGTTCAGCAATTTCAAAAAAAAAAAAAAAAGCAACAAACTGCTGGAGTGGTGCTTTAAAGTGTAAGTTAAACAAGTAAAACAATAGTACAGTAAATGTAGCACAGACAGAAAGCATGTAGTGCAGCTAGATAGCAATATAATACATGAAGCACAGATATTTATTAATTCACAGGATGGTACTGTCACATCTCCACCGGAGTCTGCTCCTGCGACTTCTGCTTCGGTCACCAGGCATCGCCGTATTCCCAGTGGACAGTGCTGGTGATAGGAGATGAGTCGCTGCCAGTGGCTCTGGTGGGCACAGGCCCCGCCCATCCATTAAGCTTGGTCTCCCTGGGACCTGCAGTACCACTGGCTGAATGTGGTGGCGTGTGCCTTCCAGCTGAAGCTACGACCTTTCAGCTACAGCCAATGGGAACACACCACATCCTTCCAATTGCCCCTCCTGTCTTCTGGTCGCTGCCAGCTATAGTTTTGTAGTACTGCTTGTCTCTTGTTCTTGCCCTACTCTGTATATTGATTCCTGTGTTTTGACCCCTGCCTGCTCTCTGACTACTCTCATGCCTGCCGTTTTGGTAGCTCGCTGCCATCTCCAGTTTTGACCTCAGCCAGATTTCCTGACTACGCTCTTGCCTGCCGATTTTGTACCTTTTCTGTATCTTCTGGTTTGACCCTGCCTGACGACGACTACTCTTCTTGGGATTGCAGTATTCCACAGGTAGCGATCTTCGGGGCCTTGTAGTAATTCCAAGTCCCTGTATAGGAGTTAAATCATTTTGAGGTTCTCGGGATCCTGCTTAGTGGGCTGCTAGCCTCTAGCCTGTCCTTGACAGCCATCCTGAGACTGTGGTTCCAGGCAGATGTTACAGGTAAAGTGGTGGTGAACAAGTCAATTTTCCAACATTGAAATTCGGTAGGTCTCTGGAAAAAAGGCAAGTGCATTTAATTGCATAGAAGTTATTCAGGGGGCACACTTTTATCAAGTTTGGTTTGCTAGTGAAACAAACAAGCAAAAACTTTGGAGATATTTTTACTTTTAATTTCGTAACATAGACATTTTGAATGTTTTTTTAAGGCTTACAGAGCAGCCTCTTGAAAAAAATCTCATAAAACTTAGAACTGAAAGTAATGCCACTGACCCAAATAGAAAAGGAAAGACGTCCACCACCAATACACCATAAAGAAGGTGCATTGTTTTAAAAAAGAGAAAATGCCGACCCAATACACTATGCAAACTGCCGGTCAAGAACGTCTGTGTCACTCCAGCCTAAGGATTTTCCTTTCCTTCCTGAAATGTAGACGTTGGTGGATGACCATGTTGCCATTTTATCTCCATGACAATTGCAATAGCATAATTTAAAGATTGTTAACCCATCCCCCATACCACATAACCTATAAACACCAACCTCAGCCTTTATAAAGAAGACTAAGCCATTTACCTCATTTTCTGTTTTATTTGTTCCCGGTAACTCCAGGTAATGGTTCCAAAGGTTAATATGAGTCATTCCCTGTGACATGAATGAAGGAAAAGTAAAATGTATCTGGCCCTTGTCAGTCACATGCTGCTGTGCCCTGCCTGTGAAGGCTAATCTGTCGTACTTCATACTTTAGCACACAGGCAATTATATGTTTGTCTAAGAGGATTGGTGGCCAGAAATAAGTCAGCGTCTAATCAGACACAGGCCTGGACTGGGCACATTGCCATGACATTTATTACGTGTGCATTTCTCAGCTACCAACATGGCTGCTTCCAGCAGAGCTGGGGAGTGATCTCTGGGAAGAATCAGGATGCTCGTCTGACGTTGTTGCTTCGTGGACGAGATTTGGGATCCATTTATTTGTACCATTTGGTACAGTGAGATGTGATTTGACTCCAATACAAATGGGCAATGTCTGTGGATGTGTGCGAGCTGAGAAGGAGGAATACTATATTGATCCAGCAAAGGCTCCTTTCACTCCTGCTAAAAATTCTTCTGGAAGAAGGTTTTTCAAAAGAAGAAAATCAGACAAACGGAAAGAGCCAGAGAGTGGTGACGGAGCAGAAGCCACAAGTGCTGCTGTAGAGAAGAAAGAAGATGGATATAACCCTGAGGATTTTGTGGTGTCTGTTGATGGTACTTACTCTAAATGTTCCACTGAAGGTCAGAAGTCCCCCAAGGAGGGCTCAAGCAGCAGATCCTCAGCCGGGGACAGCGCAGGGCCATTCCACTGTGATATACACACTAAGCCGACTGCACAAAAGGATCTTACTTCTCTGGAAAACTTTGCTGTGAACAGACAACTTTCCTTCCCAAACATTCCAAATACATTAACATTCCTTCCTTATGCGGATGTCTGTTATAAGAGAAAGGCTTCTAGCCTGTCGTCCATTGACCGCGTTACTGCACACCGGAAAACGCATACAAGTTGCTTTTTTGAAGAAGGATGCAAAAGTGATGAGAAAGGAGTGACAAAAGTGAAGAGCAGTGATTGTGTTGTGTATGCCCGGTACTTCACAGCTGGTGAGATAGCCAGGCCTTCATATGCCACATCTTTATCTCACGTGCCAAAAGATGAACAGGTGCACTGTGCTCCTTCCCCAGCTGGCCAGGTAACTAGAATGAGTGCCAATAATGCTTCTCCTGTGCCACATCTTCTATGTATGTCTGTTCCAAATGTTTACTGAGTAACAGAACAATAAATGGTTAACGTGAGCTCCTGACACCATAGTAAAGCTATTGCAAACTAGTAAATCTTAATGGTTAAGACCTTCACAGTTACACAGGAAAAGCTCCCAGCAGCTGAACTGTGCTGGTATTTATAGAGCAGGATAGAAGTAGATGTATGGACAGAAAAAGAACTGAAATATGGAGGCCAATAAGCAGGGGCACTGTATTGTGACTGCCCTTGGGCATACCAATGAAGTCATTCTATGGGCAGTTGGTGGCACTGCCTGATCTGTGACTATAGGCGGAATGTCTATTTTATAGCGCTGCCCTGCAAACAGTTTATACTCTCATATGTAAAAGCTACAAAGAACTACTTATGATTATAACTTGTTCCATTGCAGGTTTACATTACGATTCTTATATACACTATCTGATGATCCTATCTGAGCAAAGCCTGCTGTTTTAGAACGGCCTGATGTCTATATAATAAAAGTGTTAAATAATAAAAAATAATAATAGTAAATAATAAAATAGAGTTTTATCAGTACAGTTGTAGGCCTCCTTCATCCAATAATTTTTTTTTAGCATTTTAAACACTGACAAAAATACCATGAATGTCATTCTTTTTCTTATAGTTTTGAACCAGATTTTCTAGTTACGTATGTCATGAAGTTGCTTGAAGATGGGCATGTTCTGGTATATGGCACCCATCCTCAGATCTAAACAGACAAAAGGGGCCCCTGTGCAAGAACAGTATCTGGGCTATATGTAGTCTAATAACTCATCATAATACACAGTTCCACCTGCCTTGACGTAGGGCCCCTTATCTCTTGGGCCCCTGTGCAGCTGCACAGGTTGCACCAATTATATGCCCGCCCCTGGATCTAACCACTGAGGCAAGGTGCGGAAGATGATTTTTTTTCTCATCTGAGTAAATCAGTCCGATTATGCTAATCACTGTCTGATCAGAGTTTAATCAGAGTGTGATCTGATATTCTCGATGGCGGATAAGATAGGAAAAAAATATTTCTCTTTTCCATTCTGTCGGTCCATGAATTTTGGTTTCCTCTGTCTATAGAGCATTTTCCCAGACGAATTGTGGTTTGTCAAGGTACTCTTTGGCCAAGATTAGTTGTTTCTTTGTATGTCTTTTCTTCAGCAATGGTTTCTTCCTTGGCCTTCACCCATAAAGCTCTGCTTAATTTAGTATGCAGTGTATGGTACTTGTTGAAACCATGACCCCAGAATGTTCCAGGTTGGCCTTCAGGTCTTTGGATGCTTGAAGTTTTGTTTTTTTCCAGCATTTGCACCAACCTTAGAAGACATCTCTTGTCAATTTTCCCCTTTCCCCCACGCCCAGGGAGGTTCTTGACAGCAGCCTTCTTAATAACATTGCGCACTGTTGAAACTGCGATATCAAGGTCTGTGGAAATGGGCTTATAACTTTTGGAAGTCTTGTGTTTGCTAATAGCAGCAAACTTCATGGGTGCCAATAACGATGAGCAGGACTGTAAGAGAATATTGCTCCAAGTGCGATTCGATGTTTTGTCGGATTGCACTCGGACCACAAATACGGTTGTCTGTTGAGCCCTTAAATGCAGCAGTCAGTGATTGACAGCAGCATCTATGTGGCTGAACAGCAGTGATTGGAGTTAGCTGTTAGAGGCACATGGCTGGCTTCCAAAAAACAGAGAATGGCATTTCAGCTCACCTGATAAAGTGCACAGTGCAGGGACTGTCCAAAAGTAGAAATAATACCAGCACAAATCTGTAAAAAAAGGTTAAATTTATTTAGTACAAAAAGGCATAAAAGCAAGAGGATAAGTGGTTAAAATATATATAACCAGTGCAAGACAGGTGCAGGTAACGCTTTTCTGGCACTACGTGGCCGTTAGTCTCAACCTGGCCACGTTGGGCCAGAAATGCGTTACCTGTACCTGTCTTGCACTGGTTGTATATGTTTTATCCACTTACCTTCTTGCTTTTATGCCTTTTTGAACTAAATAAATTTAAAAATTTTGAGCAGATTTGTGCTGGCATAATGGCATTATTTCTACACATGGCCGGCTTCCCCATCACATGTCAGGTTCAGATTTATAAATTCTTACCTCATTTTTTGAAGATTGCCCTCAAGTACCCAATCTGCTTTTTTAGGACCATCAAATCAAGTATTTTCTTACATCTATGATACTACAGTTACCATAATTCTGTTATATAGCATTACCGATTGGTCTAGATCCTAGCACCTCACTTTCCTCCTCAATTCCCTATCCCCCCTCAATCACATATCAGAAAGGTGTTGTATTATTATTTTTTTTAATGAAAGTTCTGTATATTAAAAAAAGTTACATTGATGGTTAGGTAGCAAGACATTTTCTATTACTGGACAACCCTGTTAAGAGACCTGTTTGCAAATTTAGCAGGCTGTATCATGGTTTTTATTGTACCCAATTATTATATCTTTCCAATGGTTGATGTCATAAGAACTTGAAGGTTGTACACCAAAATTGAACCTTTGGAGTAAGACCCTAAGGTCTCCTTCATAGTCATAATTGTTGCAGTGACTGCAGTGATACTTATGAAATGCTATATGATATGTGATATATGTAATTGTTGCACTGGCTGCAGTGATACTTATGAAATGCTGTATGATATGTGATATATGTAATTATTGCACTGGCTGCAGTGATACTTATGAAATGCTGTATGATATGTGATATATGTAATTGTTGCACTGGCTGCAGTGATACTTATGAAATGCTGTATGATGTGTGATATATGTAATTGTTGCACTGGCTGCAGTGATACTTATGAAATGCTGTATGATGTGTGATATATGTAATTGTTGCACTGGCTGCAGTGATACTTATGAAATGCTATATGATATGTGATATATGTAATTATTGCACTGGCTGCAGTGATACTTATGAAATGCTATATGATATGTGATATATGTAATTATTGCACTGGCTGCAGTGATACTTATGAAATGCTATATGATATGTGATATATGTAATTATTGCACTGGCTGCAGTGATACTTATGAAATGCTGTATGATATGTGATATATGTAATTGTTGCACTGGCTGCAGTGATGCTTATGAAATGCTGTATGATATGTGATATATGTAATTGTTGCAGTGACTGCAGTGATACTTATGAAATGCTGTATGATGTGTGATATATGTAATTGTTGCAGTGACTGCAGTGATACTTATGAAATGCTGTATGATGTGTGATATATGTAATTGTTGCACTGGCTGCAGTGATACTTATGAAATGCTGTATGATGTGTGATATATGTAATTGTTGCACTGGCTGCAGTGATGCTTATGAAATGCTGTATGATATGTGATATATGTAATTGTTGCACTGGCTGCAGTGATACTTATGAAATGCTATATGATATGTGATATATGTAATTGTTGCACTGGCTGCAGTGATACTTATGAAATGCTATATGATATGTGATATATGTAATTGTTGCACTGGCTGCAGTGATACTTATGAAATGCTATATGATATGTGATATATGTAATTGTTGCACTGGCTGCAGTGATACTTATGAAATGCTATATGATATGTGATATATGTAATTGTTGCACTGGCTGCAGTGATGCTTATGAAATGCTGTATGATGTGTGATATATGTAATTGTTGCACTGGCTGCAGTGATACTTATGAAATGCTGTATGATATGTGATATATGTAATTGTTGCACTGGCTGCAGTGATACTTATAAAATGCTGTATGATGTGTGATATATGTAATTGTTGCACTGGCTGCAGTGATACTTATGAAATGCTATATGATATGTGATATATGTAATTGTTGCACTGGCTGCACTGATACTTATGAAATGCTATATGATATGTGATATATGTAATTGTTGCACTGGCTGCAGTGATACTTATGAAATGCTATATGATATGTGATATATGTAATTGTTGCACTGGCTGCAGTGATACTTATGAAATGCTGTATGATATGTGATATATGTAATTGTTGCACTGGCTGCAGTGATACTTATGAAATGCTGTATGATATGTGATATATGTAATTGTTGCACTGGCTGCAGTGATACTTATGAAATGCTGGATGATATGTGATATATGTAATTGTTGCACTGGCTGCAGTGATACTTATGAAATGCTATATGATGTGTGATATATGTAATTGTTGCACTGGCTGCAGTGATACTTATGAAATGCTGTATGATGTGTGATATATGTAATTGTTGCACTGGCTGCAGTGATACTTATGAAATGCTGGATGATATGTGATATATGTAATTATTGCACTGGCTGCAGTGATACTTATGAAATGCTATATGATATGTGATATATGTAATTGTTGCACTGGCTGCAGTGATACTTATGAAATGCTGTATGATATGTGATATATGTAATTGTTGCACTGGCTGCAGTGATACTTATGAAATGCTATATGATATGTGATATATGTAATTGTTGCACTGGCTGCAGTGATACTTATGAAATGCTGTATGATATGTGATATATGTAATTGTTGCACTGGCTGCAGTGATACTTATGAAATGCTGTATGATATGTGATATATGTAATTGTTGCACTGGCTGCAGTGATACTTATGAAATGCTGTATGATATGTGATATATGTAATTGTTGCACTGGCTGCAGTGATACTTATGAAATGCTATATGATATGTGATATATGTAATTGTTGCACTGGCTGCAGTGATACTTATGAAATGCTATATGATATGTGATATATGTAATTGTTGCACTGGCTGCAGTGATACTTATGAGATGCTATATGATATGTGATATATGTAATTGTTGCACTGGCTGCAGTGATACTTATGAAATGCTGTATGATATGTGATATATGTAATTGTTGCACTGGCTGCAGTGATACTTATGAAATGCTATATGATATGTGATATATGTAATTGTTGCACTGGCTGCAGTGATACTTATGAAATGCTGTATGATATGTGATATATGTAATTGTTGCACTGGCTGCAGTGATACTTATGAAATGCTGGATGATATGTGATATATGTAATTGTTGCACTGGCTGCAGTGATACTTATGAAATGCTATATGATGTGTGATATATGTAATTGTTGCACTGGCTGCAGTGATACTTATGAAATGCTGTATGATGTGTGATATATGTAATTGTTGCACTGGCTGCAGTGATACTTATGAAATGCTGGATGATATGTGATATATGTAATTATTGCACTGGCTGCAGTGATACTTATGAAATGCTATATGATATGTGATATATGTAATTGTTGCACTGGCTGCAGTGATACTTATGAAATGCTGTATGATATGTGATATATGTAATTGTTGCACTGGCTGCAGTGATACTTATGAAATGCTATATGATATGTGATATATGTAATTGTTGCACTGGCTGCAGTGATACTTATGAAATGCTGTATGATATGTGATATATGTAATTGTTGCACTGGCTGCAGTGATACTTATGAAATGCTGTATGATATGTGATATATGTAATTGTTGCACTGGCTGCAGTGATACTTATGAAATGCTGTATGATATGTGATATATGTAATTGTTGCACTGGCTGCAGTGATACTTATGAAATGCTATATGATATGTGATATATGTAATTGTTGCACTGGCTGCAGTGATACTTATGAAATGCTGTATGATATGTGATATATGTAATTGTTGCACTGGCTGCAGTGATACTTATGAAATGCTGGATGATATGTGATATATGTAATTGTTGCACTGGCTGCAGTGATACTTATGAAATGCTGGATGATATGTGATATATGTAATTGTTGCACTGGCTGCAGTGATACTTATGAAATGCTGGATGATATGTGATATATGTAATTGTTGCACTGGCTGCAGTGATACTTATGAAATGCTGTATGATATGTGATATATGTAATTGTTGCACTGGCTGCAGTGATACTTATGAAATGCTATATGATGTGTGATATATGTAATTGTTGCACTGGCTGCAGTGATACTTATGAAATGCTATATGATATGTGATATATGTAATTGTTGCACTGGCTGCAGTGATACTTATGAAATGCTATATGATATGTGATATATGTAATTGTTGCACTGGCTGCAGTGATACTTATGAAATGCTGTATGATATGTGATATATGTAATTGTTGCACTGGCTGCAGTGATACTTATGAAATGCTGGATGATATGTGATATATGTAATTGTTGCACTGGCTGCAGTGATACTTATGAAATGCTGTATGATATGTGATATATGTAATTGTTGCACTGGCTGTAGTGATACTTATGAAATGCTGTATGATATGTGATATATGTAATTGTTGCACTGGCTGCAGTGATACTTATGAAATGCTGTATGATGTGTGATATATG
Organism: Anomaloglossus baeobatrachus; assembly: GCF_048569485.1. Taxonomy (NCBI): domain Eukaryota; kingdom Metazoa; phylum Chordata; class Amphibia; order Anura; family Aromobatidae; genus Anomaloglossus; species Anomaloglossus baeobatrachus. The sequence goes on from NC_134355.1 coordinate 403,783,515, forward strand.
TAATTGTTGCACTGGCTGCAGTGATACTTATGAAATGCTGGATGATATGTGATATATGTAATTGTTGCACTGGCTGCAGTGATACTTATGAAATGCTGTATGATGTGTGATATATGTAATTGTTGCACTGGCTGCAGTGATACTTATGAAATGCTATATGATATGTGATATATGTAATTGTTGCACTGGCTGCACTGATACTTATGAAATGCTGTATGATATGTGATATATGTAATTGTTGCACTGGCTGCAGTGATACTTATGAAATGCTATATGATATGTGATATATGTAATTGTTGCACTGGCTGCAGTGATACTTATGAAATGCTGTATGATATGTGATATATGTAATTGTTGCACTGGCTGCAGTGATACTTATGAAATGCTGTATGATATGTGATATATGTAATTGTTGCACTGGCTGCAGTGATACTTATGAAATGCTGGATGATATGTGATATATGTAATTGTTGCACTGGCTGCAGTGATACTTATGAAATGCTATATGATGTGTGATATATGTAATTGTTGCACTGGCTGCAGTGATACTTATGAAATGCTGTATGATGTGTGATATATGTAATTGTTGCACTGGCTGCAGTGATACTTATGAAATGCTGGATGATATGTGATATATGTAATTATTGCACTGGCTGCAGTGATACTTATGAAATGCTATATGATATGTGATATATGTAATTGTTGCACTGGCTGCAGTGATACTTATGAAATGCTGTATGATATGTGATATATGTAATTGTTGCACTGGCTGCAGTGATACTTATGAAATGCTGTATGATATGTGATATATGTAATTGTTGCACTGGCTGCAGTGATACTTATGAAATGCTGTATGATATGTGATATATGTAATTGTTGCACTGGCTGCAGTGATACTTATGAAATGCTGTATGATATGTGATATATGTAATTGTTGCACTGGCTGCAGTGATACTTATGAAATGCTGTATGATATGTGATATATGTAATTGTTGCACTGGCTGCAGTGATACTTATGAAATGCTATATGATATGTGATATATGTAATTGTTGCACTGGCTGCAGTGATACTTATGAAATGCTATATGATATGTGATATATGTAATTGTTGCACTGGCTGCAGTGATACTTATGAAATGCTATATGATATGTGATATATGTAATTGTTGCACTGGCTGCAGTGATACTTATGAAATGCTGTATGATATGTGATATATGTAATTGTTGCACTGGCTGCAGTGATACTTATGAAATGCTATATGATATGTGATATATGTAATTGTTGCACTGGCTGCAGTGATACTTATGAAATGCTGTATGATATGTGATATATGTAATTGTTGCACTGGCTGCAGTGATACTTATGAAATGCTGGATGATATGTGATATATGTAATTGTTGCACTGGCTGCAGTGATACTTATGAAATGCTATATGATGTGTGATATATGTAATTGTTGCACTGGCTGCAGTGATACTTATGAAATGCTGTATGATGTGTGATATATGTAATTGTTGCACTGGCTGCAGTGATACTTATGAAATGCTGGATGATATGTGATATATGTAATTATTGCACTGGCTGCAGTGATACTTATGAAATGCTATATGATATGTGATATATGTAATTGTTGCACTGGCTGCAGTGATACTTATGAAATGCTGTATGATATGTGATATATGTAATTGTTGCACTGGCTGCAGTGATACTTATGAAATGCTATATGATATGTGATATATGTAATTGTTGCACTGGCTGCAGTGATACTTATGAAATGCTGTATGATATGTGATATATGTAATTGTTGCACTGGCTGCAGTGATACTTATGAAATGCTGTATGATATGTGATATATGTAATTGTTGCACTGGCTGCAGTGATACTTATGAAATGCTGTATGATATGTGATATATGTAATTGTTGCACTGGCTGCAGTGATACTTATGAAATGCTGTATGATATGTGATATATGTAATTGTTGCACTGGCTGCAGTGATACTTATGAAATGCTGTATGATATGTGATATATGTAATTGTTGCACTGGCTGCAGTGATACTTATGAAATGCTATATGATATGTGATATATGTAATTGTTGCACTGGCTGCAGTGATACTTATGAAATGCTGTATGATATGTGATATATGTAATTGTTGCACTGGCTGCAGTGATACTTATGAAATGCTGGATGATATGTGATATATGTAATTGTTGCACTGGCTGCAGTGATACTTATGAAATGCTGGATGATATGTGATATATGTAATTGTTGCACTGGCTGCAGTGATACTTATGAAATGCTGGATGATATGTGATATATGTAATTGTTGCACTGGCTGCAGTGATACTTATGAAATGCTGTATGATATGTGATATATGTAATTGTTGCACTGGCTGCAGTGATACTTATGAAATGCTATATGATGTGTGATATATGTAATTGTTGCACTGGCTGCAGTGATACTTATGAAATGCTATATGATATGTGATATATGTAATTGTTGCACTGGCTGCAGTGATACTTATGAAATGCTATATGATATGTGATATATGTAATTGTTGCACTGGCTGCAGTGATACTTATGAAATGCTGTATGATATGTGATATGTGATATATGTAATTGTTGCACTGGCTGCAGTGATACTTATGAAATGCTGTATGATATGTGATATATGTAATTGTTGCACTGGCTGCAGTGATACTTATGAAATGCTGTATGATATGTGATATATGTAATTGTTGCACTGGCTGCAGTGATACTTATGAAATGCTGGATGATATGTGATATATGTAATTGTTGCACTGGCTGCAGTGATACTTATGAAATGCTGTATGATATGTGATATATGTAATTGTTGCACTGGCTGTAGTGATACTTATGAAATGCTGTATGATATGTGATATATGTAATTGTTGCACTGGCTGCAGTGATACTTATGAAATGCTGTATGATGTGTGATATATGTAATTGTTGCACTGGCTGCAGTGATACTTATGAAATGCTGGATGATATGTGATATATGTAATTGTTGCACTGGCTGTAGTGATACTTATGAAATGCTGGATGATATGTGATATATGTAATTGTTGCACTGGCTGCAGTGATACTTATGAAATGCTGTATGATATGTGATATATGTAATTGTTGCACTGGCTGTAGTGATACTTATGAAATGCTGTATGATATGTGATATATGTAATTGTTGCACTGGCTGCAGTGATACTTATGAAATGCTGTATGATGTGTGATATATGTAATTGTTGCACTGGCTGCAGTGATACTTATGAAATGCTGTATGATGTGTGATATATGTAATTGTTGCACTGGCTGCAGTGATACTTATGAAATGCTGGATGATATGTGATATATGTAATTGTTGCACTGGCTGTAGTGATACTTATGAAATGCTGTATGATATGTGATATATGTAATTGTTGCACTGGCTGCAGTGATACTTATGAAATGCTGTATGATATGTGGTATATGTAATTGTTGCACTGGCTGCAGTGATACTTATGAAATGCTGTATGATATGTGATATATGTAATTGTTGCACTGGCTGCAGTGATACTTATGAAATGCTGGATGATACGTGATATATGTAATTATTGCACTGGCTGCAGTGATACTTATGAAATGCTATATGATATGTGATATATGTAATTGTTGCACTGGCTGCAGTGATACTTATGAAATGCTGTATGATATGTGATATATGTAATTGTTGCACTGGCTGCAGTGATACTTATGAAATGCTATATGATATGTGATATATGTAATTGTTGCACTGGCTGTAGTGATACTTATGAAATGCTGGATGATATGTGATATATGTAATTGTTGCACTGGCTGCAGTGATACTTATGAAATGCTGTATGATATGTGATATATGTAATTGTTGCACTGGCTGCAGTGATACTTATGAAATGCTGTATGATATGTGATATATGTAATTGTTGCACTGGCTGCAGTGATACTTATGAAATGCTATATGATATGTGATATATGTAATTGTTGCACTGGCTGCAGTGATACTTATGAAATGCTATATGATATGTGGTATATGTAATTGTTGCACTGGCTGCAGTGATACTTATGAAATGCTGTATGATATGTGGTATATGTAATTGTTGCACTGGCTGCAGTGATACTTATGAAATGCTGTATGATATGTGATATATGTAATTGTTGCACTGGCTGCAGTGATACTTATGAAATGCTATATGATATGTGGTATATGTAATTGTTGCACTGGCTGCAGTGATGCTTATGAAATGCTATATGATATGTGGTATATGTAATTGTTGCACTGGCTGCAGTGATACTTATGAAATGCTGTATGATATGTGATATATGTAATTGTTGCACTGGCTGCAGTGATGCTTATGAAATGCTGTATGATATGTGGTATATGTAATTGTTGCACTGGCTGCAGTGATACTTATGAAATGCTGTATGATATGTGATATATGTAATTGTTGCACTGGCTGCAGTGATACTTATGAAATGCTATATGATATGTGGTATATGTAATTGTTGCACTGGCTGCAGTGATGCTTATGAAATGCTGTATGATATGTGGTATATGTAATTGTTGCACTGGCTGCAGTGATGCTTATGAAATGCTATATGATGTGTGATATATGTAATTGTTGCACTGGCTGCAGTGATACTTATGAAATGCTGTATGATATGTGATATATGTAATTGTTGCACTGGCTGCAGTGATACTTATGAAATGCTATATGATATGTGGTATATGTAATTGTTGCACTGGCTGCAGTGATACTTATGAAATGCTGTATGATATGTGATATATGATGCTGTATGTAAGTGGTTCACAAAAATAAGCAGTAAAGTTTTTCGCTAGTGTGTGATAATCAGTTGATAACAGTATTGAGTTTATTGACATCATATTTTCTGTCTGATAGGAAGATGGATTGGCCTGGCACAAAATTGCTTGGTTATTGTCTATAGTGATCATTTTATTGGTCTCAACAATTATTAAAGGGGTTTTCTAGTTCTGGTTATATTTTCAGCATACACTTAAGCTTGTGGAATCCAAACAGTTACACTCCACACTGTTGGGATTCAGCTCTGCTTGCTGGTTCAAGTAGTGTCAAGTGACCGCAAACATTAATACTGACGTGCTCACTAGCTTCTCATTACGTCTCTCAATGTTCTGTTAAGATAATTGGGCAAGAAGCTACTATAGTTGCACGTGATCCCATTATTGCAGTCATGTGCCGGTTGCTCAAACCAGCAAGCAGAGCCAAATCCCAATAGTGTGCAATATACACAGTGTTAGGATTCAGCAAGCCACAGTAGTTCCTTATGAAAAATGTCACAAGGGTTGGACAACACCTTTTAATTGCTTTTGGTACTCCCCAAGTACATAATGACATGTAATAATATACTGAATAAGGTAATAATTGTTTCTTACACTTTCAGATTTCAGACATCCATGTTACTGGAGAGTCAGAGGACATGTCAGCCAAAGAGAAGCTTCTTCTTTGGACACAGCAGGCTGCTGAAGGCTATGGTGGAATTCGATGTGAAAATTTTACCACATGCTGGCGAGATGGGCGACTCTTTAATGCCATCATTCATAGATACAGGTGAGTGCATGTGCACTTTGTACGGGTGCATTTTATTCAATTTACGGTGCATATAGTTTACAGTATTGCAGAGCAGTTCACAAGGAATCGAATAATCTATTAAACAAGCAAAATGTCTGAAGTAAAAAATATTTCATAGTATTGTAGTTGCCATATATCATTTAATGCAAAATACATCTACTGTCAGGTTTCACAATACAAGCTAATCAGATGATGAGGCTGGTGTACTTACTTTGAAAATCTTTGTCACAATGGCTGTATAATCTTCATATTAAGGCTATGTGCGCACTTACCGGATTTTGCCGCGGATTTTTCGCGGATTTGCTGCATGTTTCGCTGTAGAAAATGTTCATAACATCTCTGCAGTGAATCACAAGCAAATCCTATGGAGAAAAAAAATCCTGTGCGCACTGGGCGGAATTTGACAGCTGCATGTTTTGCTGCGGGAATCCCGCAGCAAAAACAAGTGCATGTCACTTCTTTTCCGCACATCGCTGCGGGATTTCACTCCATTGACTCCAATGTAATCATGAAATCCCGCAGGGAATAACGCAGGCAGCAAATTCTGTGCGGTTCACTGCGTTTTCCTGCGTTATTCCCTGCGGTATTTCGCGGTTTACCTCCGGTAATGTACATCACTTGCTGCGGTTTTGCAGGGAAGTGATGTCATTACAGGAAGAGGAAGCAAAGCAGAGAGTAAACACACACACAGATCACACACACAGACATCACAGACATAGAACACAGACACAGACATATAGAACACACATAGAAAGAAAACGGAAATATAGAAAACAAAGAACGTGGGCTCCGCTGTATATTTACCTTCCAGCCGAGGTAAGCACACAGCGGCGGCCCGGTATTCTCAGGCTGGGGAGGGAGAGGGGCAGGGGTAATGTCCCCCGCCTCACTCCCCCTCCGGCAGCCGAGAATATCAGCCGCAGCTGCCCCGGGACTGTCGCATGCATTATGCGGCAGCACCGGGAGTGTCCTCGGCTCTTTCTGCCGCCGTGTAGCAGTGGCGGCAGGGTAATACAAGGGGTTAATGGTGGGGGATCACCGCCATTAACCCCAGGCTTGATCATGGCAGCGTCTATGTGACAGCTGACATGATCAACCCGTAAGAAAAGTGAATAAAACACACACACAGAAAAATCCTTTATTTTAAATAAAACCAACAAGCCTCGTTAACCCTTTTATTAACCCCTCCCGCACCAAAGCTCCGGCGTAATCCACACAGCTCCGGCATAATCCACAGGGTTCTGCACTGCTGACATCCAGCCGCGATGTGTCACAGACACAGGCTGAATGCAGCAGACAGCAGAGGTAATTACCGGTCATTTCCTACGGCCGGTAATGTGAACTCACTGCCAACCGTGGGAAATGCAGCGATCTGTCCTCTATCTATCTATCCCTCTGTCTGTCTATCTATCTATCTATCTATCTATTCTTCTGTCTATCTATCTACTATCTCAGAATTAAATGACTTTTTTTTTTTTTTTTTTTTCAATGTGCTTTATTGCATTGAATGCAATAAAGCACATCCCAACCCGCACGCGGCAAAACCGCGGCAATACTGCGAATAATACCGCGGTAAAACCGCAGCAAACCGCGGCAAACCGCATGCGGTTTTCGGGTGCGGTTTCCCGCGGTTTTTTACCGCGGGTGCGGTAATCTTTGAGAGCATGCGGAATTTTCTCAAGAAAATTCCATTTCCCAGTGCGCACATAGCCTAAAAGTAGCATTTTCAGTAGCTATCTATTGAGTGAGTTCATGAGTCCAAATATATACAGTCTTTGTCCACCATGCCTAACTGAGCAGTGAGGAGGGACACTGAGAAGTTGTCTATCTTACTAGGGGGCTGGAGACTGAGTTTAAACTTACAAAAAGATTATATGTGCATCCATTCTAGCGGGATTTGTCAAAGTAAGCACAGTCTCATCAGGTATAGGATATCTATTTACCAATGCTTCTAGGTTGTATTGTGAAATCTGGCAACAGATTTTATTTAAGAATATATTTAAAATACCTCCCCTTCAGTTTTTTCTTGATCCCAGTTTTAATGAGGATTTACAACAATAATGCATTAATTCATTACTACTCCCCCTGACAAAGCAGAAATGAAATGTAGTGTTTCGCATTTGGTTTGGATACATTGTGTTTGGTCAGTAATGTTGTTGAAATACACATGTGGGTAAGGCCCGTTTCACACGTCAGTGAAAAACACTGACGTTCTTCACTGGCGTGTAAAACACGCACATGCCCCTTCGTGTTCCGTGATTCATGGCACACGTGGGTTGTCCATGTGCAATCCGTGATCCGTGATTGCACATGGACATTACTCACCTGCCTTCATTACTGCTGTCTGTGGTGCTGATCTCCTCGGCTCTGCAGCGTCCGCCCATCGCTCTGCAGCTGCTACTACCTGGTCGGCAGTTCATGCCCTCATGAATATTCATGAGCCAGGCAGGAGTTGCCGAGAGCGGAGCAGGCACAGCAAATCGCAGGCAAGGTAAGCTGAAAATTTTTAATATTTAATATATCCGTGATTTTCTTGTACGTGTTTCACTGATCACACACGGATCACACCATAGTGTGGTCCGTGGGTCATCAGTGATGCCAGGAAAAAACTGACTTGTCTCCGTGCAGAATCACAGCCACGGGTGTACGCTGCACGGAGACATGGTCAGTGAAAAATCACTGATGTGTGAGCAGACCCATTGATTATAATAGGTCTGCGTATGTCAGTGATTCTGGTACGTTTAAAAAAAAACACAAACGAACCAGAATCACTGACGTGTGAAAGGGGCCTAATGGAGTTGTAATGATTTATCGGGACTGTTTTGCTAAAGTTCTAGCATGAATTTTTGCTTATTATGATCTATTTGATGTGGTAAGGAGATTTTTTTATTTTTTCTGTCCCATGTTATTTTATTTATCTTTCAGCTGTAAATAGAAATGTAAAAAAAAAAGTTTACATTTTGGGATAATGGATTTGTGTCTCTTTGTGATTAAATATATTTTAAATACATCACCACTAGTGATGAGCGAGCATGCTTGTCACTACTCGGTACTCGCACGAGTATCGCTGTACTCGGGCTGCTCGGCGGGGACCGAGTAATCTCGCGATACTCGTGCTGTACTCGTGGTCTTCATTTCTGCATGTTGGCGCTCTTTTGAGAGCCAGCCCTCATGCAGGGATTGGCTGGCAGACCACTGCAATGCCACAGCCCTGTTAGTTGTGGAATTGCAGTGATTGGCCGGCCTGCACAGCGTGACCGAGCCTTTATATCGGCCGGCGCGCTGTGCTCTGCTCACAGCTATCCAGACTGTCAGTGCAGGGAGAGTGTCGCTGATTCAGGGAAAGCTTTGCGGCCCTTTATAGCTTTTTCAGTTGCAGGGCTGCAAACAGTGTGACCAAAAGTCCTTCTCAGGACTATTCTAGTTGTATACAGGCAGGCAGGGTATAGCCAGGTCGGAGTACAGTAGCAGAGTCCTTCTCAGGACTACTGTTGCTATATACAGGCAGGGTATAGCCAGGTCTGAATACAGGCTAGTGACCAAAAGAGTCCTTGTCAGGACTATTGTACCAGTATACAGGCAGGCAGGCAGGCAGGGTAGTGGTGACCGTATACCAGCCTTCATCATATCTGGGGCTGGTGTACACAGTGTAAAACAGTCCAGATAGTGTCTGACTTGTCTGTAATTGTCGCTCCCCAAAAAAACCTGTTAGGTTCTTATTGCGTCCGTGCTTGGTTTTTAAAACCGCACGTGTGTGCCTGTTGGTGGCAGCGTACAGGTGCACTTGTGTGCAATTTCCAGAAACTTTAATATAACGCACAAGTAGTGAATATACACGTCAGCAGTGCACAGCATTGCAAAATGCGCAAGGGCATTGGCAAGGAACAAGGAAGTGGACGTGATGGTGGTGCAGGCAGAGGCCGAGGTCGTGGGCAAGCTCTAATTTCGCCACAACAAAGGGCCACATCTAGTCGCTCGCACGTCCTGTCCCAAATTCTTGGGGACCGCAGCAGTACACCGCTCTTGAACCAAGACCAGTGTCAACAGGTTGTTAGTTGGATAGCAGATAATGCTTCCAGTCAGATTGGCACCACCACAAACACTCTGTCTTCCACACGGTCAAGTGTCAGTAGCCGTGATACTGCACCGCACATTTCTGAACCTGATCCTCCTTCCTACCACCAGGCTGAGTACACGTCCTCCTCGGACATTAATGATCCCACACTTGGACACTCGGAAGAGCTGTTCACGTTTCCATTCACACATTCTGGCCTCTCGCCAGCTCATATTGAAGTGGGTCATGAGGAGATCGTCTGTACAGATGGCCAAATATTTGAGCAGCCACGTTCTCACGAAGTTGGCAACGTGTCTCAACAAGTGGTGGACGATGATGAGACACAATTGTCAGGAAGTCAGGAGGAGGAGCAGGGTGCGGAAGAGGAAGACGACGTGGTGGATGATCCAGTAACTGACCCAACCTGGCAGGAGGATATGCAGAGCGAGGACAGCAGTGCACAGGGGGAGGGAGGCGTAGCATCACAACAGGCAGTAAGAAGCAGGGTGGTGGCCCCAGGCAGAAGTCAGGCAACCGTTCCCCGGAACAACACGACGACACAAGGTGCCTGTACAAATGTTAGGTCTTCCCGAGTCTGGCAGTTTTTTAAGTTGGATCCAGATGATTCAAAAAAGGCCATTTGCAACACCTGCCGTGCCAGCATCAGCAGGGGTACCAAAACTAGCAGCCTGACCACCACCAGCATGATCAGGCACATGTCAGCCAAGCACCCGACTTTGTGGGAAGTACAACAGAGTCGAGGAGCAGTGCTTGCTGATGTCACTGCTACGTCTTCGCTGGTTGTGCATGCGAGCCAATCCCCTGTCCATGCTGCCTGCGAACAAGCCTCCTCCACTCCTGCACCTGCAGTTGCCTACGCAGAAAGAACACCATCATCAAGCACGTCCTTGTCCCAGCGCAGCGTTCAGTTATCCATTCAGCAAACCTTTGAACGCAGGCGCAAATACACTGCCAACACCCCACATGCCACAGTTCTAAATGCTAACATTTCGCGACTGCTTGCGCTGGAAATGTTGCCTTTTAGGCTGGTGGAGACAGAAGCATTCCGTGACCTGATGGCGGCAGCTGTCCCACGTTACTCGGTCCCCAGCCGCCACTATTTCTCCCGGTGTGCCGTCCCCGCGTTGCATAACCACGTGTCACAAAACATCACACGTGCCCTGAACAACGCTGTTTCACCCAAGGTCCACCTAACCACAGACACGTGGACAAGTGCTTGTGGGCAAGGCCGCTACATCTCGTTGACGGCACACTGGGTTAATATTGTGGAAGCTGGGACCCAGTCTGAGCGAGGGACGGAACACGTCCTTCCCACACCAAGGTTTGCAGGCCCTACCTCAGTCAGTGTTTCACCCACACTCTACAGCTCCGGAATGTCATGCTCTTCAGCCTCCTCCTCCTCCTGCGCATCCTCATCCACTGTGCCCTCCACACCAGTCACAAGCTGGAAGCACTGCAGCACTGCCTCGGCGAAGCGGCAACAGGCTGTGCTGAAGCTAATCTGCATAGGTGACAAACCCCACAATGCAGAAGAGCTGTGGACAGCTCTGAAACAGCAGGCAGATCACTGGCTCACACCTCTGAACCTAAAGCCAGGAAAGGTCGTGTGTGACAATGGCCGGAACCTGGTGGCAGCTTTGAGGCGAGGCCAGCTGACACATGTTCCATGCGTGGCCCATGTGCTCAACCTCGTGGTTCAGCGGTTTATAAAGTCATACCCAGAGCTGTCTGATCTGCTGGTAAAAGTTCGCCGCCTGTCTGCACATTTTCGAAAGTCACCTACTGCTTCAGCCAGCCTTGCCGGCTTTCAGCGCCGTTTGCATCTTCCGGCTCACAGACTGGTGTGTGATGTCCCCACGCGTTGGAATTCAACTCTGCACATGTTGGTCAGGATATGTGAGCAGAAGAGGGCAGTTGTTGAGTACCTGCATCACCTAAGCCGTCGGGAAATGGGTCAAACTCCACACATAACACCTGAGGAGTGGAGATGGATGTCAGACCTATGTACCATCCTCCAAAACTTTGAGGACTCCACCAAGATGGTGAGTGGTGATGACGCCATTATTAGCGTCACCATACCGCTACTCTGCCTTCTAATACGGTCTCTGCTGAAAAACAAACATGATGCATTGCAGGCGGAGCGCGATGAGTTGCAGCAAGAAACAGTAGTGGGTGTGGGTGATAACACACAGCCCAGCCTCGTCTCATCACAACGTGCAGTGGAGGACTATGACGAGGAGGAGGATGAAGACATGGAGCAACTCTCCGGCCAAATTGAGGATATGACATGCACACCAGTCATATCCTCGGTTCAGCGTGGCTGGCCAGAGGACAGGGTAGATGAGGAGGAGGAGGAGGAGGAGGAGGAGGAGGACAGCATGTTCAGTCATCTTGTTGGTCAGGCTACTGAAGTCCTGGCTGTTAAGAGTCTGGCGCACATGGCTGACTTTATGGTAAGCTGCCTGTCTCGTGACCCTCGCGTTAAGAACATCTTGGCCGACAATCATTACTGGTTGGTAACACTGTTAGACCCACGCTACAAGGAGAACTTTTTGTCTCTTATTCCCGTGGAGGAGAGGTCAACCAAAATGCAGCAGTTCCGGAAGGCCATACTCACGGAAGTAGGCAAAGCATTCCCCTCACAAAACGCTAGCGGCATAGGTCAGGAATCAGTGGACAACCGAGGCGTACAGCCGAGAGAGGCACAAGTCCAATCCGCCAGAGGTAGGGGAACAGTCTTTAAGATGTGGGACAGTTTTCTCAGCCCCTCACGTACCACAGCCCCTGAGGTGCGGGGTAGTGCCACAAGAAATCCTAAGTTTGCCCAGATGCTGAAGGAGTACCTTGCAGATCGAACAACTGTACTCCGACATTCCTCTGTGCCTTACAATTATTGGGTATCCAAGCTGGACATGGCATGAATTGGCTCTCTACGCCTTGGAAGTCCTGGCCTGCCCTGCTGCTAGCGTTTTGTCAGAGCGTGTTTTTAGTGCCGCAGGTGGAATCATTACAGATAAACGCACCCGCCTGTCAACTGAAAATGCTGACAGGCTGACTCTGATCAAGATGAACAAGGGTTGGATTGGGCCAGACTTCACCACACCACCAGCAAATGAGAGCGGAATTTAAAGTTTGCCATGTACCTCCACTCACCCATGGGTACACACTTCTGGACTTTGGATAATCGCTGGACTGCTCCTCCTTCTCCTCATGCGCCACCATGATGATGACCGTTACAAATTGCAATACTTAGGCCTTTGTTTCAGGTATACCCCCAGTGGTAAATTTTTTCGCCCATTCTTTGCAGAATGGACATTACAACGACAGGAGACCCGCTCCTTTGCAATGGGAACAATGTTTTGAGGCCCTCATGCACGTCTCTACCCAGGGACAACGTGGAGCCTCCCAATTTTTGGCTGCCCTGCCTAAGGGCTATACTATAATACACCCACTTCCTTAAAATGGACACTTAATGTTTTGAGGCCCTCATGCACGTCTCTACCCAGGGACAACGTGGAGCCTCCCAATTTTTGGCTGCCCTGCCTAAGGGCTATACTATAATACACCCACTTCCTTAAAATGGACACTTAATGTTTTGAGGCCCTCATGCACGTCTCTACCCAGGAACAACGTGGAGCCTCCCAATTTTTGGCTGCCCTGCCTAAGGGCTATACTATAATACACCCACTTCCTTAAAATGGACACTTAATGTTTTGAGGCCCTCATGCACGTCTCTACCCAGGGACAACGTGGAGCCTCCCAATTTTTGGCTGCCCTGCCTAAGGGCTATACTATAATACACCCACTTCCTTAAAATGGACACTTAATGTTTTGAGGCCCTCATGCACGTCTCTACCCAGGGACAACGTGGAGCCTCCCAATTTTTGGCTGCCCTGGCAAAGGGCTATACTGAAATAGACCCACTTCCTTACAATGGGCACTTCAGGTTTACAGGCCATCATGCACGTCTCTATCCAGGGACAATGTGGAGCCTCCCAATTTTTGGCTGCCCTGGCAAAGGGCTATACTGAAATAGACCCACTTCCTTACAATGGGCACTTCAGGTTTACAGGCCCTCATGCACGTCTCTACCCAGGGACAACGTGGAGCCTCCCAATTTTTGGCTGCCCTGCCTAAGGGCTATACTATAATACACCCACTTCCTTAAAATGGACACTTAATGTTTTGAGGCCCTCATGCACGTCTCTACCCAGGGACAACGTGGAGCCTCCCAATTTTTGGCTGCCCTGGCAAAGGGCTATACTGAAATAGACCCACTTCCTTACAATGGGCACTTCAGGTTTACAGGCCATCATGCACGTCTCTATCCAGGGACAATGTGGAGCCTCCCAATTTTTGGCTGCCCTGGCAAAGGGCTATACTGAAATAGACCCACTTCCTTACAATGGGCACTTCAGGTTTACAGGCCCTCATGCACGTCTCTACCCAGGGACAACGTGGAGCCTCCCAATTTTTGGCTGCCCTGCCTAATGGCTATACTATAATACACCCACTTCCTTAAAATGGACACTTAATGTTTTGAGGCCCTCATGCACGTCTCTACCCAGGGACAACGTGGAGCCTCCCAATTTTTGGCTGCCCTGCCTAAGGGCTATACTATAATACACCCACTTCCTTAAAATGGACACTTAATGTTTTGAGGCCCTCATGCACGTCTCTACCCAGGGACAACGTGGAGCCTCCCAATTTTTGGCTGCCCTGGCAAAGGGCTATACTGAAATAGACCCACTTCCTTACAATGGGCACTTCAGGTTTACAGGCCATCATGCACGTCTCTATCCAGGGACAATGTGGAGCCTCCCAATTTTTGGCTGCCCTGGCAAAGGGCTATACTGAAATAGACCCACTTCCTTACAATGGGCACTTCAGGTTTACAGGCCCTCATGCACGTCTCTACCCAGGGACAACGTGGAGCCTCCCAATTTTTGGCTGCCCTGCCTAAGGGCTATACTATAATACACCCACTTCCTTAAAATGGACACTTAATGTTTTGAGGCCCTCATGCACGTCTCTACCCAGGGACAACGTGGGGCCTCCCAATTTTTGGCTGCCCTGGCAAAGGGCTATACTGAAATAGACCCACTTCCTTACAATGGGCACTTCAGGTTTACAGGCCATCATGCACGTCTCTATCCAGGGACAATGTGGAGCCTCCCAATTTTTGGCTGCCCTGGCAAAGGGCTATACTGAAATAGACCCACTTCCTTACAATGGGCACTTCAGGTTTACAGGCCATCATGCACGTCTCTATCCAGGGACAATGTGGAGCCTCCCAATTTTTGGCTGCCCTGGCAAAGGGCTATACTGAAATAGACCCACTTCCTTACAATGGGCACTTCAGGTTTACAGGCCATCATGCACGTCTCTATCCAGGGACAATGTGGAGCCTCCCAATTTGTGGCTGCCCTGGCAAAGGGCTATACTGAAATAGGCCCACTTCCTTACAATGGGCACTTCAGGTTTACAGGCCATCATGCACGTCTGTATGCAGGGGCATTGGTGAACCTCACAATTTTGGACTGCCCTGGCAAAGGAAAATACTACAAAGACTCACTTCCTCAAAATGGGCACATTAGACTCAAGAGGCCTTCATGTACGTCTCTTCTCAGGGACATCGGAGTGCCACACAATGTTTTCACGTAAAATCTTTCATGTATTAATCTCAAAAAGTAACATACACCAGCTCTATCTCACTATAGGGTATGTGCCCTTAACATTTCTGCCATGAAAAATCATTTTGGGGTCATTTTGGAAGGTTTTCTGGTGAGTCCGTAAAAATGGCATGAAACGCGGACAAAATTGTTCACAGCTGTGACTTTTGAGTGATAAATGCTTCAAGGGGTCTTCCCCATGCTGTTGCCATGTCATTTGAGCACTCTTCTGAGACTTTTGTGCCATTTTTAGGGTTTCTCCATGCTGCCGGGGGGTCATTTCACAAAAATACTCGGGTCTCCCATAGGATAACATTGGGCTCGTTGCTCGGCCCGAGTACACGAGTATCTTGGGAGGCTCGGCCCGAGCTTCGAGCACCCGAGCTTTTTAGTACTCGCTCATCACTAATCACCACTGAACAGCACTCACTGTAGGAGTAATTAAAAACATGCTCTTGTTATATTACACCTTAATCAATAGAACAGTTCTGTGAAGGCGACATTTCAACCATTTTCGAAAAGGCCATTTACTATCAAAACATCACCTTGACTAGTAAAAGAGCATTTTTTTACTACTCGGAGCCGGGCACAGTTGTGTCTTGTATAAACATTGGTGGTGGAGTGTTGGGCCACAGTTACCCAGACTTTTCTGACTGAGGAGTCTCTGATTCCATTTTTGTGATTTATAACTAATGTTCTAAACTCTGTTGTAAGGTATATTGGGATCTTATCTGTATGGTTGATTTTTTATTTCGCCAAGAAGTCTTGTATCCAGTAGAGGTTTGTCGCAATGTTTTCAACTGTTTCTCGAACAAATGTAGCAGACAAAAATCTTGGCATATTCCACTAATAAAGCATTGGATCAAGGGCCAGACTGGGACAAAAAAGCAGCCCTGTCACACAAACCCCCCCATTCCAAAATTCTAAAACACCCCCCGACCCCACAGTCAGTGAATTTTGCATTAACGTGTAATGCCTCTCATCACTCTTCTAAAGTTATTTCAACAGCCACATGTGAATTGAGCATAGCTATAGTTACATGGTGGTCTTCAGAGCTGCAGTTCTCGGGACTATGGTGGTCCCAATTGTCGGATAACTTATTCATAGAATGGGAGATAACTTGGGATAACCCATTTAAACAGGTTTTCCAAGATTTATTTGGAATATAGAAAATAATAAACCAATAATTATCCTCCCGAAGTCCAGTGCCATCTCTCCAACAACAGGACAGGAGGAGTGGTAATTTGTCATTTATATGTTCAGAATATTACAGATACCGAGAATTACACCCAGTATATAGGGCAGGAGAAGTACTGTGCAGTGCATATACACAGAATAATACAGATTCTGAGAATTACCCCCAGAATACAAGACAGGAGAAGTGGTACTGTGCAGTGTATATATACAGAATAATACAGATTCTGAGAATTACCCCCAGAATACAGGACAGGAGAAGTGGTACTGTGCAGTGTATATATACAGAATAATACAGATACTGAGAATTACCCCCAGAATACAAGAGAGGAGAAGGGGTACTGTGCAGTGTATATATACAGAATAATACAGATTATGAGAATGACCCCCAGAATACAGGACAGGAGAAGTCGTACTGTGCAGTATATATATACAGAATAATACAGATTCTGAGAATTACACCCAGAATACATGACATGAGAAGTGGTAATTTGTCATTTATGTATACAGAGTAATACAAGTACTGATAATTACAACCAATATATAGTACAGGAGAAGTGGTACTGTGCATTGTATATACAGAATAATACAGAGAAGTGAGAGTTATGCCCAGTATATAGGAGAGGATCAGTGGTATTATGCAGTGTATTAATGTAGAATAATATAAATCCTGACATTTACACCCAGAATACAAGACAGGAGAAGTGGTACTATGTAGTGTATATATACAGAATAATACAGATACTGAGGATGACTCCCAGCATACAGGGCAGGAAAAGTGGTACTGTGCAGTGTATATATACAGAATATGGTAGAAATACAGACACTGAGAATTCCACCCAGTGAGTCAAAAGAGGTATCCAGCATCATTGTCCGGGGAGTGCAATAAAGAAAATCCAATTTTATTTTAATTCATTAAAAATCCATTAAACAACCATGCAGAAAAGCATTACATGTTTCGGACTCATATGTCCTTATTCAGGCTTATTCAGCTCTTATCGGGCTGAGCTACAAATTTCAGCATGGTACGATTGGCAGCGAGTTTTGGATGACGTGCACCCATACAAGTCTATGGGAACGTGGGAAATATCGGTCTGCACTGATGTCATCTGAGTGCAGTGTGATATACGCAGAGAAAGCCAATGGAGAGGATGTTGCGGTGTGCCCCTGTTAACCCTATGAGTAATATACCATATATACTTTTCTGATCTTCCTTTCTCTATGTTATCTGAATTGGACTCTACATTTTTTCTATAATACAATTAAACTTATACAATTAAACCTCTGCTAAATTCCTCTGCAGTTCATTTGTACACATGGTAGTGTGGGTTTGCTGTAGTGACCATTACAAACAATGTGCAATGTCTATGTCTCTTAAAACACTGGCGGACACAGAAAGAAAACGACTCCTGTGCAAGAACAATATATGGGCTCTTTGCCGTCCAAAAACTCATTGGAGCTAGTTTTGGTTAAAGCCAAAATCGTAGTGGAATTGGTAGAAATGTTCCAACTTTAACTGTAATTTTAAAAAGAATGTTATGCCTTGAAAATATTGGTTAATTATAAACTTTCAAAGAGATTTAAATACATTTATAAAAACAATAACAATATAGATATATTTTATGTTGTATCAATCTAAGGCCCCTATTTTTTAAAAGGTCAAAATGAAAAACTAGAATATATTTGATATTACTGACACATTGGCCATTAATGATTGAGTCTGAACTGGAACCTTTGCTTACCGACGCCACAGTCCTGGCTATGACTGTTTAACAGGTAATGCTAGGAAAGTGGTTAGTATGTTTTATACTAAATGCTGGATAGAATCTTTTTAGGAATTTAGTATAATGGATAAAAGCCATGTGTGTGTTGGGTGAGACTTGTTTAATGCAATGAAGCAGGTGTTCTTAAGTACCTGGTCTTTGGAGTCGCTACAAAGCCTAATTAGGTGCAATGGGGTAAATAGTTTAACAATTGCAACTTTCTGTTGTTATCTTGGCCCTTAGGCCGGTGTCGCACTTGCGATTGCCGCGCGTTTATCTTGCGCGAGTTTCGCAGTGCATCACCCGTCACGGACTCATACGCTGCATAGAGAGGCATGCAACCGACCTGCTCATTTGAGCAGAGTGTGAGTCTGTGACGGGTGATGCACCGTGAAACTCGCGCGAGATATACGTGCGGTAATCGCAAGTGCGACACCGGCCTTACTGTTGTTTTGGTCCTGTTTTAAAGCCAAGAAGTTTTGACAAAAGACTAAGATTGGAGCTCTGACTGCTCTTCTGCTTGAAATAAAGCCATAGCCCGTAGTAATACATGCAGGAGTGAGAGGTGCAAGTATAGGCAGCTCACACTTTAGTCAGCTGTATCTTTAACTAAGGGCTCTCACACACAAGCGTATGAATTGGACGAGTGCAATGCGAGAAAATCTCTTATTAACTCGGACCAATGTTATTCAATGAGGCAGAGCAGTTGGTCAGCTTTTCTCTCATCCAGAATCAGGATGAGAGAAAAGTCGCAACATACTGCGATTTATTGCCGAAATCATGCGAGACTCGCTAATAAGTCAATGGGTGTGAGAAAAAAATGGACCATCCTAGTGACGTCAATTTTTATGGATGCATTACTGTCATGTAACACAGAACACTGTAAATGGTTCTGTAAATGACTAATAACTGCTGAGAAAAAAAGGATTGCACAACGACAGCACACAGATGACAAGTGAGAGAAAAATTGCCCACTCGCAGTACACACGGACAGCCACGCGGATGACACTTGTTCAACTCTCCTGCACGAGAATAGGACCGTTTTCTCATATGTTGGTGTAATTCCAGCCTAATTCAGTATCACCACCGGCATTGTTAGCTATAAAACAAAACCATTACATCTCTAGCTGCAATCTAGCCTGATATAGTCAACAGTAACAAATATGCATTTTATGCATCCCTAAAGGGAACCTGTCACCAGATTTGGGGCCTATAAGCTGCAGCCACCACCACTGGGCTCTTATATACAGCATTCTAACATGCTGTATATAAGAGCCCAGGCCGCTGTGTAGAACTTAAAAATCACTTTATAATACTTATGTAAACAGACGCTGTGATGGAGTTGGGTCATATGGGCGTCTCCGTTCTCCGGTGCCACCTCTTTCGGCCATCTTTGTCGTCCTTCTTCTGAAACCGGGGTGTATGACGCGTCCTACGTCATCCACACTCACCGGCATTGAGGTCCTGTGCAGGCTCACTTTGATCTGCCCTGAGCAGGGCAGATCAAAGTATTGTAGTGCGCCTGCGCGAGACTGGCGAGTGTGTATGACGTAGGATGCGTCATGCACACAGGCTTCAGAAAGAGGACGAAGATGGCTGAAAGAGGAGGTGCTGTCACTGGAGAACGGAGACGCCCATATGACCCAGCTCCACCGCAGCACGACCGTTTAGGTAAGTATTATAAAGTCATTTTTACGTTCTACACAGCGGCCTGGGCTCTTATATACAGCATGTTAGAATGCTGTATATAAGAGCCCAGTAGTGGTGGCCGCAGCTTATAGGCCCCAAATCTGCTGACACTGATACTGATGATCCTCTTCGCAAGGATGTATGAAATACATTTTTGAGCTAAAGGCAGTGCCATACTGCTGGCACTAAGATGCTGAATGTAGACATACCTGTTATAGAAAGATGTGATGCATAGTTGATTAAATATTTTTAATCAAAGTAGCAGTAAAGCACTGCACTTTGAAGTGTGCAACATGTGCAGGACTTTGTGGTTAGAGTCCTCATTGTAAAGTCCTCCTCCTGCATTTTGTATTGCATGCCCCCTTTTCTTTATTAGAATATTGCGCCACCATTGCTGTTGTTGGCGGTGCATGCACATTGCCACAGTACAAAGGTCTTCATTAAAATGGCGCTGGAGTCCATGCATACGTGTACTGCTTTCTCCAGCGCCATTTTATTGAGCACACTGCAGTGAAGACTGAGAAGCATTGGCGTGTGCGCAAATGTGAAAAACAAAATCTGCCCACATGCCGATTCTTCTCAATGTCTTCACACAGTGTGTTCAATAACTTGGCGCAATATTTAAATAAAGAAAAGGGAGCATGCCAGAGGAGGAGGAGGATTAAATGCGAGGACCTGACCCACAAAGACCCGCCCATGTTGCACACATCAATAATGGTGCAGTGCATTTCTGCAACTTTGACTAAAGATATTTAATCAACCAAGCACCAATCTTTCTAAAACAGGTAGGCCTGGATTCAGCAGCTTACTGCCTGTATGGCACTGTCGTTACCTCATATAGCAAAATCCTGCTGGTTGGTCCTCTTTAACCCCTTAAGGACGAAGCCAGTTTTGTACTTAATGACCAGGCCATTTTTTGCAATTCTGACCAGTGTCACTTTATGAGGTCATAACTCTGGAACGCTTCAACGGATCCCGGTGATTCTGACATTGTTTTTTCGTGACATATTGTACTTCATGATAGTTATAAATTTAGAACGATATTTTTTGCTTTTATTTGTGAAAAAATCGGAAATTTGATGAAAATTTTGAAAATTTTGCAATTTTCAAACTTTTAATTTTTATGCCCTTAACCCAGAGAGTTATGTCACACAAAACAGTTAATAAATAACATTTCCCACATGTCTACTTTACATTAGCGCAATTTCTGAAACAAAATGTTTTGGGGTTAGGAAGTTAGAAGGGGTCAAAGTTCATCAGCAATTTCCCATTTTTTCAACAAAATTCACAAAACCATTTTTTTAGGGACCACATCACATTTGAAGTGACTTTGAGAGGCCTAAGTGACAGAAAATACCTAAAAGTGACACCATTCTCAAAACAGCACGCCTCAAAGTACTCAAAACCACATCCAAGAAGTTTATTAACCCTTCAGGTGCTTCACAGGAACTAAAGCAAAGTGGAATGAAAAAAAGCAAAAAATAAAATTTTACCTAAAATGTTGCTCTACCCCAAATTTGTTCACTTTTAGAAGAAATAACACAACAAAATGAACCCCAAAACTTGTTACCCACTTTCTTATGAACGCGCCGATACCCCACATGTGGTCAGAAACCTTTGTTTGGACAAATGGGAGGGCTCGGAACAGAAGGAGCAATATTTGAATTTTGGAAAGCAAATTTGGCTGAAATAGATTGCGGGCACCATGTTGCATTTACATGTCCGCCAAGGTACCTAAACAGCAGAAACCCCTTACAAGTGACACCATTTTGGAAACTAGACCCCTTAAGGCTTCTATCTAGGGGTATAGTGAGCATTTTGGATCCACAGGTACTTCACAGATTTTGATAACGTTACGTTGTCACATTGAAAATTTTCATTTTTTTCTCAAAAATGTTGCTTTAGCATCAATTTTTTCACTTTTTCAAGAGGTAATTCCAAAAATGTGACCCCAATGTTTGTTACCCACTTTTTTATGAGCGCGGTGATACCTCACTTGTGGTCTGAAACCTTTGTTTGGAGAAATGGGAGGGCTTGGAACGGAAGGAGCAATATTTGAATTTTGGAAAGGAAATTTGGCTGAAAAAGATTGCGGGCACCATGTCGCATTTGGAGGACCCCTAAGGTACGTAAACAGCAAAAAAACACCACAAGTGACCCCATATTGGAAACTAGGCCCCTCAAGGAATTTATCTTGATGTTTGGTGAGTACCCTGAACCCCCAGGTGCTTTACAGAAGTTTATAACGTTGAGCCATGAAAATAAAAAAATAAAATTTTACCACAAAATTGTTACTTCAACCAGGTAGCTTTTTTTTTCACAAGGGTAACAGGAAAAAAATCACCATGAAATTTATTGCGCAATTTCTCCTGAGTTTGTTGATATCTTGTATGTGGTGGAAATCAACTGTTTGGGCACACTACAGGGCTCAGAAGAGAAGGAGTGCAATTTGACTGCAAAATTGGCTGGAATCAATAGCGGACGCCATGTTGCATTAGGAGAACCCCTGAGGTGCCTAAGCAGTGGAGGTCCCCCACAAGTGACCCCATTCTGGAAATAAGACCCCTCAAGGCTTTAATCTAGGTGTATATTGAGCATTTTGAATCCACGAATACTTCACAGAATTTGATAAGCTTAGGTTGCCATATTGAAATTTTCATTTTTTTCACAAAAATGTTGATTTAGCGACACATTTTTCACTTTTTCAAGAGGCAACAACAAAACGTGTACCCCACAGGTTGTTATCTAATTTCTTGTGAGCGCAGGGATACCACACATGTGGCCAAAAACCTTTGTTTGGATAAATGGGAGGGCTTGGAATGGAAGGAGCACCATTTGAATTTTGGAAAAGTTGAAGTAAATTGCGCGCACCATGTCACATTAGCAGGGCCCCTTGGGCACCTATACATCAGAAACCCCCCACAAGTGACCTCATTTTGGAAACTGGACCCCTCAAGGATTTTATTCAGGAGTATAGTAAACATTTTGAATCCACAGGTACTTCACAAAACTGTTGCTGTATCAAAAAATTTCTCACTGTTAAGGGGGCTTTACACGCTGCAACATCGCTAATGCGGAGTCGTTAGGGTCACGGAATTGGTGACGCACATCCGGCCGCATTAGCGATGTTGCTGCGTGTGACACCGATGAGCGATTTTGCATCGTTGCAAAAACGTGCAAAATCGCTCATCGGTGACATGGGGGTCCATTCTCGATTATCGTTACTGCAGCAGTAACGATGTAGTTCGTTGCTCCTGCGGCAGCACACATCGCTATGTGTGATGCCGCAGGAACGAGGAAGCTCCCCTTACCTGCCTTTCATGTGACACTAAAGGATGCCTAGCCTTGTATTTAGCCCAAAAAAAAAAAAAAGAATTAAAATAAATGACGTGGGGTCCCCCCTATTTTTGATAGCCAGCTAGGGTAAAGCAGACAGCTGTAGCCTGCAAACCACAGCTGACAGCTTCATCTTGTCTGGTGATCAATTTGGAGGGCTCCCCAAGCTGTTTTTTTTTTTAATTATTTATAAATAAATAATTAAAAAAAAAAAACAAACGTGGGGTCCCCCCAAATTAGATCACCAGCCAAGGTGAAGCTGACAGCTGGGGTCTGGTATTCTCAGGATGGGAAGAGCCACGGTTATTGGACTCTTCCCAGCCTAAAAATAGCAGGCCGCAGCCGCCCCAGAAGTGGCGCATCCATTAGATGCGCCAATTCTGGCGCTTCGCCCCAGCTCATCCCGCGCCCTGGTGCGTTGGCTAACGGGGTAATGAATGGGGTTGATACCAGGTGTGTAATGTCACCTGGCATCAAGCCCAGCAATTAGTTATGTCACGGCGTCTATCAGATACCCGACATAACTAATTGACAGTAATAAAAAAAAAATTGACAACAAAAAAAAATTTATTTGAAAAAACACTCCCCCAAACATTCCCTGATTGACCAATTTATTGAAAAGAAAAAAAAAAATCCACAATAATCCATTTGGATGTCCCACGTCGCCTCTGGACCTTCTAGAATATGGGGGATACGTTCAGGGAACGTATCCCCCATTTTCTAGGAGGGCAGACCCTCCATTTGAGGAGAGTGGGTGCAAAGAATCTGCACCCACCCTCCCTGGGTCACAGCTGCAGAGTGCGAGCAGCCAGCGTCCTGAACACAGGAAGCTGACAGCTGCGCTCTGCTCATGTGACCGGAGTCTGCAGAGAAGGAGCCGGAGGAGGGGGCCGCGGGGGATCAGGGCTCCGACAGGTATGTATGACACCGGGGGACACCGGGGGACACCAGGGGGGGGTAGGGGGGGACCCGGCGGGGCCTAGGGAGCAGGTTTCTGTCGTATGTGTTATGGCACATACGACAGAAACCATAGGAACAGTGGAAATGCGGCCGGCGCGCTGCTGTGATCGCCGGTGCGCGCGGCCATCTTGGATTTTCGGGAGGGGGTTGGGGGTCGGGGGGGGCACTTTGGGGACACCGGGGGACCGGAGGGAACCGGGAAAAAGATTTATCTCCCATCTGGCATGTTTGATCATGCCAGATGGGAGATAAATCATTTTTTACCGGCGCGGTCATTTACTATAACTTGATGATCGGTATACGGTGTATACCGGTCATCAGGTGAGCGGGGACCGGAAAAACCGGCCCGAATCATGATCTCCAGGGTCTCAGCTACCCCCGGCAGCTGAGACCCCGGAAATTTTCTGACTCTGGGGGGCGCTAGACCCTTTTTTCCGACCGCCGTTAAAAAGCGGCGGATCGGAAAAAGTACCCTTATTTACCGCCGTTAAAAGGCGTATCGGCGGTCGTAAAGGGGTTAAACATTTTGGCCTCGATTCATTAAAGGAGTTGTCCGACATAAACTCCCAAAAAAAAATTAAGTTAATCTGTGCTGTATTGTCATATAAAACACCCCCTACATTATTTTTTTGTTTTCTAACTTTTGTTTCTCTTGATTTTTCACTTTATTATCTGCAGCTCTTTGTTTACATTCAGCACAACCTAACATGTTTGACTGCCAAACCCACAGTCACAGCTGGCACCGCCCCTGGCCTCAGTGTCCAGCCACACCCTCTGCCCGCCCTCTGCACACACATTCCCTGACAGTATTTTCTGCCCCAGCACCTGAGAGATAAATGAGTACTATGTAATGAAAATTAAATATAGCCCCTAATGTGTCTATAGGATATACACACACACACACACACACACACACACACACACACACACCTAGAGTTATATAATATATTATACATAGTCCCCCCTCATGCACTCTCTTCTCTCCTACTGCACTGTCTCCTCTGCCCCCAGCACTCCCCTGTCTCTCACCCCCATGAACTCTCGTCTCTGCCCCCCTGCTGTGTCACCCATGAACTCTCTTCTCTAGCCCCCCACTCTGTCAGCCGTGCACGCTCTTCTCTGCCCCCTCCCCCCCTGCTCGCTCTCCCTTCTCACCCATGCAGCATGCTGTCTCTTCTCCGTGCTGTGATGATTGCAGTGTCCTATACAGAGCTCAGTGCTGTTGTTCCCTGGTGTCAGGTGACATCCCTGCTTCTGACTGTATTCAGAAGCGAGGAGCACGGGAGGCTGCATTCATCACAGAGACAGCGCACGGGGGAGGGGGGTCACAGTTGCCCGGGCACCATACAACATAATGAGCTGAGGACACTGTTGGGCAAACAGCGCTACGGTGTCCTAGACAGAGAGGGTAACCCTGTGTTTGTCCAGCACATACAGTGGAGAGATAGCAGCGCACAGGGAGGGGGGCGGGGCTCATCGCACTGTATCCGCCCAGCAGGGTGGCAACATGCAGTGGCAGATTTGCATGTCAACATGGTCCTGCCCATGTTGACATAAAATGACCGGAAGTAGCAAAATCACAGCAGGAGCAGTCACATGACCCCTCTGAGTCGGGGGAGAGGGGCTGACAGCAGGGCAGGTAAGTGCTCACTATCTACTTACCTGCCCCAATGTAGCCCAATAGTGTAAATAATAAAAAAAGCAAAATAAGCCGGATAACCTCTTTAAGATTGGCTTTTTAAAATCAGAGACATGATTCAGAGGTGTATGCCACTTTATGAATCTGGAAAGTCTGACGAGTGGCCTGGGCCTCTTTGCGCCATATAAGAAGTCTTATTCCAGACTAGAGTGAGATTTCTGGAGTAGGAAACGCCACAACTAATCATGAATTAGATGAGCTGTAGCATCACTTCCCCGCCCAGTTCTGTCCATTTCGGCAGAGCTGGAGAAACTGGCATAAAAATGCCAAAAGTCGCAAAATTTAGACACAACTTGAAGTTCTGCCAAAATTTTAGCATTTTTCAAACTTTCACTGCACTTTATGGGCGGAAAAGCTTTGATGAATCTGGTCTTGTATATGTATCACAAAATACTGCCTAAAAGATGTATAACTTGTCTCAGAGATATATAGACCTTATAAAACGCATGACAGTGTGATGAAATGTAAAAATTATTTGGCTCCTCAAGGCAAAAAATGTATACAACTATGTACGTCTGAGATGGGAATACCCATCTTCTGCATGTATGACATGGGATTTTGGGAACTGCTGTGCTACCCTGTAATTCCCATAGAAGTGAATGCATTTTCTGTGGTTCGTCTGTTTCTCCTTTTATTTCCAACTCAGCCACGAATAACCCTCAGATGTCTACTTTTCTAGTGAAAGGTTCTTCTGCAGTGCTTCTATTATCTGTAGGTGATGACAGCATTTACAGTATTGTTTGCTAATGTGTTAAGTGGCATGTAGAACATAGCTTTGTATAAACATGTCATGGCATAAAGGCTACATTGTGAGGTGCTAACTCCAATATCTTTATTTGTTTTCGTCATGTACAATGCCCTGTAGCCACCGCTTTGCAGGTCTGTTTGCTTTTGTGTGCTCTGCAATTAATATAGTAGAAGCTGAGATTATTTTATGGCTGTATTATAATTAATGAAATAAATATAGGCTTCTGACGGAGCACGAGCCCACTACGATTATAGGTGACATTGTTTAAACATGTTTCCAGTGCTCAGGCCTGTGCATGACTCGCATTCCTTCTTACTGGAGCATAAAAGGCCAAAACACGCACTACATTTGCTGAGGACCTAAAGGGAGCACGGGGAGGAAAGATTGACTCGCTCGTAATGACAAATATATGTGCAAAAAAGGAATTAGTCCATTTAATGTTATATCTGTGACATTTGCTTTCCTATATGTCTTTTGAATAAAAGTGCATACAGAAGAGATGGGATACGTTCCCTGAGGAATTGTTTGTTCTCTCCCATTGTCACCTTTGGATTTAAAAATAAAATTGGGAGAGCTGATTTTGATGTGATGCAATGTGCGAGGGGCTTTACATTACATGCACGGAATAGCCTCTTTATTAGGCTGATTTCACATCAGCGTTTTTTTTGCCTAGCTGCAAAAAAATGCACAGCTTATATCACCGGATCCTGCAGATGGAATGTCCAACTCATGCAACCGCAATTGTTATTTACCGGATCCTGGATGCAGTGGGACACCGAATTTATCGGCCGCCACTGGAGTCAGCTGATCGAGAGTCAGCTGAACTCCTGATGTGGCAGCCCACACACGCTGTGGATGCACTGCTGCCGATCACGTGTGTGGGCTGTGTGGTCAGGAGTTCAGCTGAGTTCAGATCAGCTGACTTTAGCGCTGGCCGATACTTGTTCTGTGTACCGCTGCATCCATCGCAGCGTGTGCGGGCTGTGAGGTCAGCTGAGCTCGTCCGGCATTGGAGTCAGCTGATCGGGAGTCAGCTGAACTCCTGATGTGACAGCCCGCACACCCTGTGGATGCACTGCTGCCGATCACGTCTGTGGGCTGTGTGGTCAGGAGTTCAGCTGAGTTCAGATCATCTGACTCCAGCGTCGGCTGATACTTGTTCTGTGTACCGTTGCATCCATCTCAGTGTGTGCGGTTTGTGAGGTCAGCTGAGTTTGACTAGCACTGGAGTCAGCTGATCTGAACTCCTGACCTCATATCCAGCAGAACAAGTAATCAGATCAGCTGACTCCAGTGTTGGACGATTACTTGTTCTGTGTACCGCTGCATCCATCGCAGAGTGTGGAGGCTGTGAGGTCAGCTGAGTTGAGATCAGCTGACTCCAGTACCAGCCGAACTCAGCTGACCTCACAGTCTGCACACTATGTGATGGATGCGGTGGTACACAGAACAAGTAATCGGACAACACTGGAGTCAGCTGATCTGATTACTTTTTCTGCTGGCTGTGTGGTCAGGAGTAGGGATGAGGGAGCAGTAAAATGCTCGGGTGCTCGATGGGCGAAGCCCATGTTGATTTTTTTTTTTTTTAAATTCATTAAAAAATAAAAAAAACATAAACCTTAAACGCATAACTTTAACCCTAGGGTTAGGGGTAAATTTTTGTATGCTAGTCGGGTACAGCAGGCAGGTACATGCTGCTCCCAACCCCCAGCTGCCTATTTGTACCAGGCTGGGAACGAAAAATATAGGGAAGTCCTTTTTTAATTATTTCATGAAATAATTAAAAAAAAACGACGTGGACTTCGCACAGTTTTTGTGTCCAGCTAGGTATAACTAGGCAGCTGGGGATTGGAATCCGCAGCGCATGGTGGCCCAAGCTCTCTGGCCACCCCACCAGCTGCTGCGAATTTCAGTCCGCAGCTACCCCAGAAAATGGTGCGTTCAAAGAAGCGCCATCTTCTGACACTGTATCCAGCTCCTCTAGCGGCCCTGGTGGCAGGTGGCACGCTGGGTAATAAGGGGTTAATACCAGCTTTGTTGTAACAGCTGACATTAAGCCAGAGATTCTTAATGTCAGGCCACGTTTGACCCAGCCATCAAGAATCTCCAATAAAGGGCTAAAAAAAAGAAACACACAGAAAAAAAATACTTTATTAGAAATAAATACACAGACACACTTAGAGACTCCATCTTTATTACCCCCTCTCACCCCTCCACGATCCTGGTCTTGAGAGAGATAGAGAGAAGAGAGAGATCAGCTGATCGCTCATAAAAGCCGGCCGCCGGCTGATTAGCTGATCGCTTATAAAAGCCGGACGCTAAACCACTAGAGACAATTCCTCTATAAAAATATCTTTTTTATAAAAATTAAAATACGACACCATGTGTCTTGGATAACATAAATGACATGGACAGTGTACTAGTGAAAGATCAGATGAAAAACAGGATGGTGTGAGGGAAAAATCCTGATAGAAAAATAGCTACTGTAGATAGCGTTTAGAGGGGACTGAATAAAATCCTCCACTTGCCCTTCCTGTCAACGGAGGGTATCATAATTTTTAGGGTAACCCCCGCTCCGGGTGGCTAACCCTCATTATCCCTGTTATTCACTGGCCTAATCCCTCCACCAAGAAACCAGGTGCAATAAGTGAATCGAACCAAGACAAGGACAATGACATAAATGAATTGAATAAATTGGTTCCTAGACTGGACCAGGTTTTCCAGTCACTGCAGCAAAATGGAATGGTTAGGACTGAGCCGGTGGTTCAGGGGGGAGAGCGGGAGGTTCCAACACACTTGGTGGAACCATCCTGTTTTTCATCTGATCTTTCACTAGCACACTGTCCATGTCATTTATGTTATCCAAGACACATGGTGTCGTATTTTAATTTTTATAATAAAGATATTTTTATAGAGGTATTGTCTCTAGTGGTTTCTCGTATACTCTTACCTCACTACTCTATTATTTGTGGTTTTCTAGTAAAAGCCGGACGCTGGCTGATCAGCTGATCGCTCATAAAAGCAGGCTGCTGGCTGATCAGCTGATCGCTCATAAAAGTAGCTGCCGGCTGATCAGCTGATTGCTCATAAAAGCCGGCCGCCGGCTGATCAGCTGGCAGCGGGCTCTTATGAACGACCAGCTGATCAGCCAGCGGCTGGCTTTTATGAGCGATCAGCTGAGACTCTGTTCACGCTAGGCAGTTTCAGAGCATGCTCTGTAGGGCAAACTGGATTCGTTCGTGATGGATGCAACTGCATTTGAAAAGCGGGATGCGACACCCATTCACAT
This sequence comes from Anomaloglossus baeobatrachus, assembly GCF_048569485.1. Lineage (NCBI taxonomy): Eukaryota > Metazoa > Chordata > Amphibia > Anura > Aromobatidae > Anomaloglossus > Anomaloglossus baeobatrachus. The sequence continues at coordinate 403,813,580 of NC_134355.1, forward strand.
ACATTACAGCTCCAGCGGCAAGCTGCAGGATCCGTTCAGATGCAGTTTTTTGACCAAGGTCAAAAACGCAACATGTTGCGTTTTGGGACCTAGGTAAAAAAAACGCTAAACAACTAATCCTGTGTGTGCTGCACCCAACCGCATGCGACCGCATCTTACCATTCCATTGAAAATGCATTGAAATCAGGTCAGGATCCGGTCACATGCAGATCGCGTTTTTTTGCCGTTAGGCAAAAAAACGCTGATGTGAAACCAGCCTCAGAAACAATCATCTAGTAGTTGATATTTCCTTTGGCTTTCAGAACCACAACAGGTTGTCATTGCATAGTTTATATTAGGTGCTGAAATCGTTCTGAAAAAATTTTGACCTACGGAGACAAAAGTATTTCTTTCAGTTTCCACAATTTAGGCTACATTTAACCATCCAAGGGCTGTCCAATTTTTTCTCGGACTCTCACTCATTGGGGGTGATTAATTAAAGGGGTAATGAACTGCTCAGACAATCCCTTCTCAACCCCATGTTTCCCCCCAGTAAAATAATAACACGTATACTCACCCCCATTGCTCGCGTCATTCAGTTGGTGTCAAGACTTGCTCTCCCGGGGATTGCATGACATTGTTATGTCAAGCGATTCCTAATCAACGATAGCTTCACTATTCTCTGCTTTGGACAAATAAGAAATCCGTAGTAAGTGAGAGTAACCTCAGCTCTTGCTTCTTCCAGATGTCAATGACATCCGAAGGACAGGAGTGTGAGGCCAGCATTCATAAGCTGCAGGGATTGCCTGACATAACAATGTCATGTGATTCGCAGGAGAGATAGTGCCAACACCGGGGTAATAGGCCAATACCAGAGATGAGTGTAAGTGTTATTACTTTACTGAGGGGAGAGATATGGATTGAGAAGATATTAGTCCAAGTAGCTGACAACTCCTTTAAGACTGGCGTATCGTACAACCTCAATGAAGTACTTGCTGAAGTAAACTGATCTGATTTTATTAATCAGTGTGCACCGCTTAATGAATCAGGCACATCTAGTACTTTGCTTGTGCAGCTGCCAGAAATGTATGTCAACTGGGTTGCTAGTGTACATTTCTGCAGCACGTTACGCCACGTTAGTGATGTAACTTATGATGAATTTAATGAGCAGGCATGACTATAACCACCCATATCCTGCCCATGTTATGCCCATATCGGTGTCTGGTCAAATCTTAATGCCTACTTGCCCAAAAATATTGCAACTTTTTAAGGTACTCACTCATTTCTGGCAGAAGTTCCTTAATTACTTGGCCCCATAGATTTTTTTTCTGCTGTTTTTTTTTAACTAGCATGGTTGTGGTGGGGGCATCTTTTTACAGTCATTATCTAGATTTTCTTTAATTCCTACCGACAATAAAGAAGGGTGTTTTGGGGGTTAATAAAGTGGTGAAAAAAAGTGCTATTTTTTATTTCAAATAAAGGATTTTTGGGGTGTTTGTCTTTATTTACTTTCATTTACAGATTTGTGATGGTGTGGGGTCTCATAGATGTCTGCTATCACAAATCTAGGGCTTAAGAGCAGCTATGGGTTGTTATTAACTCCTTATTACCCCGATTGCCACTGCACCAGGGCAACAAGAAGAGCTGGGTCCAGCGGCAGAATTGGCACATTTTATGGATGCGACACTTCTGGGGTGGCTGTAGGCTGCTATTGTTAGGCTGGAAAGGGCAAAATAGTCATGGCCCTTCTCACCCTAATAATGTTAGCCCCCAGTTGTCTGCTGTACCTTGGCTGGTTTTAGAAAAATGGGTGGGAACCCAACGTCATTTGTTTAAAAAAAAAAAAGAAAAAACCCATGGGATCCCCTCTATTATTCATAACCAGCCAAGGTATAGCAGATAGGTGAGGGTTGCAGCCTGCAGCTACTGCTGTTCCTGTGCTGGATATGACAAATGGAGGACCCCATGTCATTTTTTTACCCCAATTTTTTTTTAAACAGCTGTCCAAGCTAGCTATCCTTCTACCGAGCTATTCTGTTATTTCTTTCTATCTGTTCTTTCTTATTATCTATTCTATATGTTCTTTCTTTCTATCTACTCTATATGTTCTATCTATTTATCTATCTATTTCTATTTTTTCTATCTATCTATTCTAGCTATCTATCAATTATGCTATAATTTTTTGGTTCTCCTTTAAAAAACGCATTAACAAAAACGCTGCAAAAATGCACTATCATTACTAGAGTTTTTTTTTACATTTTTACATTTTCAGGCTCTCTGTGACAAGGTGCAGTTTTAGTTGCAGTTTGGGTGCAGTTTACTTTTATACACTTGACACTTTTTGAAAGCATAGAACAAAACAGTGGACAGAATCCAGCTGGACTCCAAAGGGATAAATAAAAATGCTTCTTTATTTGTATCAATTCGATTAAAAATATATATCCATTTCTCAAGTAAAGACACCGGCTTGTTCACACTGATGAATGGCAGATGTATACCACTACGCGTTTCGGCGGGACGCCTTCCTCAGGTCATGACCTGAAACTTCACTTGATTTTATGTTGCACTTCGGGTCATATATCTGGTTTTCATACAGAGAAGCTCCAATCGTGAATACACAGGTGTCGATATTATGGTTTGTCAGTGTACTTCTATGTTCATTAGGAGTCTGCAACATTTAGTTTATTTCATACTTTGCATCCAAGACATAGAAAAGGGCATGAAGTAAAAAAAAACCCAAAAATCCAACACAATAAGATTTAAAAGCCCAGAATCCATAGAGGTTTCAAACACAAAGTATAAGGACTTTTACATTGATGGTCTGATCGGTGGTGGTGCGACACCCGACATCCCACCAATCAGCTTTTGATGACTAAAGGCCCCGTCACACTAAAGGCTACTTTACACACTGCGATATCGGTGCCGATATCGCTAGTGTGGGTACCCGCCCCCATCTGTTGCGCGACACGGACAAATCGCTGCCCGTGCCGCACAACATCGCCCAGAGCCGTCACACATACTTACCTGTCCAGCGACGTCGCTGTGACCGGCGAACCGCCTCCTTTCTAAGGGGGCGGTCCGTGCGGCGTCACAGCGACGTCACAGCGACGTCACTGAAGCGTCACTGAACCGCCGCCCAATAGCAGCGGAGGGGCGGAGATGAGCGGGATGTAACATCCCGCCCACCTCCTTCCTTCTGCATAGCAGCTGGGAGGCAGGTAAGGGGAGCTTCCTCGTTCCTGCGGCGTCACACGCAGCGATGTGTGCTGCCGCAGGAACGAGGAACAACTTCGTTACTGCTGCAGTAACGATTTTTAAGAATGCACCCCCATGTCGCCGATTAGCGATTTTGCACGTTTTTTCAACGATGCAAAATCGCTTATCGGTGTCACACGCAACGGCATCGCTAATGCGGCCGGATGTGCGTCACAAATTCCGTGACCCCAACGACTCCGCATTAGCGATGTCACAGCGTGTAAAGCCCCCTTAAGCAACATCGCTAGCAACATCGCTGCTAACGAACAACTTTTGTGACGTAGCAGCGATGTTGCTAGTGATGTCGCTGTGTGTGACATCCAGCAACAACCTGGCCCCTGCTGTGAGGTCGTTGGTTGTTGCTGAATGTCCTGGGCCATTTTTTAGTTGTTGCTGTCCCGCTGTGAAGCACAGATCGCTGTGTGTGACAGCAAGACAGCAACAACTAAATGTGCAGGCAGCAGGAGCCGGCTTCTGCGGAGGCTGGTAACCACAGTAAACATCGGGTAACCAAGAAGCCCTGTCCTTGGTTACCCGATGTTTACCTTTTCCAGCCTCCGCCACTCTCACTGTCAGTGTCGGCTCCTGCTCTGTGCACATGTAGCTGCAGGACACCTCGGGTTAATTAACCCGATGTGTGCTGTAGCTAGGAGAGCAGGGAGCCAGCACTAAGCATTGTGCGCTGCTCCCTGCTCTGTGCACATTTAGGCTACTTTCACACATCCGGTTTGAGCCGTGCGGCTCAATCCGGCTGTGAAACCTATGCAACGGATGCGGCGAAAACACCGCATCCTTTGCATAAGTTTTTACATGCGGTCGGTCCGTTTTTTTCCGGTTGCGGCACGCTACTGAGCATGCGCAGTGTAAAAAACTGCATGCGGTGGCCGGATGCGTTTTTTTCCGCATCACGCCGCATCCGGCATCCATAGGCATGCATTGAAAATGCGCCGCAGCGGCCGGATGCGGCGCGATGCGGGTTTTTTTTTGCCGGAGCAAAAAACGTTGCAGGGAACGTTCTATCCGGCCGCCGCATCTGCTAAATCTGCCGCATGCGGCAAAAACCGGACCGAACGCAAGCCCCTGCGGCACAATACGGCACTAATGTAAGTCTATGCAAAAAAAACTGCAACCGGCGTTACAAAAGCCGGTTGCGGTTTTTCTGCAGAACGCCGTATTGTGCCGCAGAGCAAAATCCGGATGTGTGAAAGTAGCCTTAGGCTACTTTAGCTGCGGCGCATTTTCAATGCATGCCTATGGATGCCGGATGCGGCGCGATGCGGAAAAAACAGCATCCGGCCGCCGCATGCGTTTTTTTCCACTGCGCATGCTCAGTAGCGTGCCGCAACCGGAAAAAACCGGACCGACCGCATGCAAAAACTTATGCAAAGGATGCGGTGTTTTCGCCGCATCCGTTGCATAGGTTTCACAGCCGGATTGAGCCCCACGGCTCAAACCGGATGTGTGAAAGTAGCCTTAGCTGCAGTACACATCGGGTAATTAACCCGATGTGTGCTGTAACTAGGAGAGCAAGGAGCCAGCGCTAAGCGGTGTGCGCTGCTCCCTGCTCTGTGCAGCTGCACCCTGTACTCTATACCCTATATATGTACCCTGTGCAGCTGCATCCGGTGTGCGCTGCTCCCTGCTCTGTGCACATTTAGCTGCAGCACACATCGGTTAATTAACCCGATGTGTGCTGTAACTAGGAGAGCAGTGTGCGCTGCTCCCTGCTCTCTGCACATGTAGCTGCGTGCGCTGGTAACCAAGGTAAATATCGGGTTGGTTACCCGATTTAGTTACCAAGCGCAGCATCTTCCATGCGGCGCTGGGGGCTGGTCACTGGTTGCTGGTGAGCTCACCAGCAACTTGTGTAGCGACGCTCCAGCGATCCCTGCCAGGTCAGGTTGCTGGTGGGATCGCTGGAGCGTCGCAGTGTGACATCTCACCAGCAACCTCCTAGCAACTTACCAGCGATCCCTATCGTTGTTGGGATCGCTGGTAAGTTGTTTAGTGTGACTGGACCTTAATCCTAAGGATACACCAGTATAAAAGTCCTGGACAACCATTTTAAGGGGCTTTTCACATGAACAGTGAGTATTGTCTGAGTATAGATTAGATTTATTAAATTCAATGAGACAATTTACATATATGATCTTCCAAATGGAACTTTGCTTTGTGCAGAGAAAATTGAAATGTACAATACTTTGTAATTTTTGGACAAGTCTCCCCCTCCCCAAGGCAAAACTGATTCCTTGTAAACATGGACGAGTTTTACATTGTTCTCTTGAATATCCGCTAAAGCTCTATTGAAATCACGTTTGCTAACTATGTTTGGTGTATGTGCCAGGAAATCTCATCCATAGACCCCCATTCTTTAGTTGTATGCCAACTGTGTAGAAATCTATTTACCAGTCTGTTTAGAAGATCTGCCGCCTTCCATGAGGAAATCCTCTTGACGTATACCTCTGATGGAAGACTTAAGTACAATGTAAACAGAGCTTTACAAGTAGCAGCTGAACACTGCATGGTTTGCACATCAAAGAAAAATGCTGCAAATATTACATAATATTTACCAAAATAAAACACTGCAAAAATTACATAAATAATGTTTTCCGGCTTTATAAAAATAAATCACATTTTAAATAATTAATTTTTATTTTATTGCATGAAATAAGCATTTGATAAAAACAGATCTTAATATTTGGTACAAAAACCTTTGTTTTCAATTACAGAGGTCAGTCATTTCCTGTAGTCCTTTACAAAGTTTGCACACACTGCAGCAGGGAACTTTGGCCCACTCGTCCACACAGATCTTCTCCAGATGTTTCGGGACTGTCGCTGGGCAACATTGAGTTTCAGCTCCCTCCAAAGATTTTCTATTGGGGTTCAGGTCTGGAGACTGGCCAGGCCACTCCAAAACCTTGAAATGCTTCTTACGGAGCCACTCCTTTAGTTGCCCTGACTGTGTGTTTGGAATCATTGTCATGTTGGAAGACCCAGCCACAACCCATTTTCAATGCTCTTACTAAGGAAAGGAGGCTGATGGTCATAATCTCGTGATACATGACCCCATCCATCCTCCCTTCAATACGGTGCAGTTGTCCTGTCCACTTAGCAGAAATGTACCCCCAACATATGATGTTTCCACTCCCATGTTTCAAGGTTGGGACAGTTTTCTTGGGATTGTACTTATCCTACTTCTTACGCCAAAAACGGTGAGTGGAGTTAACACTAAAAAGTTCATGTGACCATATGACCTTCTCCAATGCCCCTTCTAGATCATCCAGATGGTCACTGGCAAACTTCAAACGGGCCTGGACACGTGCTGGCGTGAGCAGGTGGACCTTGTATGCCTTGTAGGATTTTAATCTATGATATTGTAGTGTGTTACTAACGGTTATCTTTGAGACTGTGGTCCCAGATCTCTTCAGGTTATTGACCAGGTCCTCCTGTGTAGTTCTGGGCAGAGTCCTGATCTTTCTCAGAATCATTCTTACCTCACAAGGCGAGATCTTGCATGGAACCCCAGTCCAAGTAAGATTGACAGTCATATTGTGTTTCTTCTATTTTCTAATAATTGTGACAACATTTGTTGCCTTCTCACCAAGCTGCTTGCCTGTTCTGTGAGAGACAGAATTCTGGTTGGTAGGTGATGAAATACTTATTTCATGAAATAAAATGCAAATTAATTATTTAATAATCATACAATGTAATTTCCTGGATTTTTTTTAGGGGGGATTCTGTTTGTCACTGTTGAAGTGCACCTATGATAAAAATTATAGACCTCTCCATTCTTTATAGTTGGGAGGCTTTCAAAATGCTGTGTATCAAATACTTATTCTCCCCACTTTATATGTAAATATACTGTATGTATACAGTGCCTTGCAAAAGTATTCGGCTTCCTTGAATTTTTTAACCTTTTCCCACATTGCAGGCTTCAAACATAAAGAAAAAAAGGTTAATATTATGGTGAAGAATCAACAACAACTGGGACACAATTGTGAAGTTGAACGAAATTTATTGCTTATTTTAAACTGTAAAAAAAATAACTGAAAAGTGGGGCGTGCAATATTATTCGTCCCCTTTATTTTCAGTGCAGCTAACGCACTCCAGAAGTTCATTGAGGATCTCTGAATGATCCAAAGTTGTCCTAAATGACTGATGATGATACATATAAGCCACCTGTGTGTAATCAAGTCTCCGTATAAATGCACCTGTTTTGATAGTCTCAGTGTTCTGTTTAAAGCGCAGATAGCATCATGACGACCAAGGAACACAACAGGCAGGTCCATGATACTGTTGTGGAGAAGTTTAAAGCCGGATTTGGTTACAAAAAGATTTTCAAAACTTTAAAGGGGTTATCCGGCTTAATTTGCTTTTTTTTATTATTTCCCTATTGGGCTACATTGGGGCAGGTAAGTAGATAGAGACCACTTACCTGCCCTGCTGTCAGCCCCTCTCCCCCGGCTCAGAGCGGTCATGTGACCGCTCCTGCCGCGATTTTGCTGCTTCCGGTCATTTCATGTCTACATGGGCAGGGCCATGTTGACATGCAAATGTGGAAACAGCATGTCGCCTCCCTGCTGGGCTGTACAGTGTGATGAGCCCCGCCCCCTTCCCTGCACCCTCCCACACATTCCCCCGCAGCTCCCCCTGCACTGCTGTGGGGGTCCGTGACCTGGCGGCGGCTGCCATGGTGTCAGCTCCAGCACCGGCCCCCCTGCTCAGGATCACACATTCAAATATACCGGCATCACAGATCACCGATGCCGGTACATTTGAAAGTGCTGATGAGAAGCAGCGCAGCGCTGCTTCTCATCTTGCACGCTGTCTGAGCTCTCTTCAGCACAGCGGTGACGTCACCACTGTGCTGATATGTCTAGAGCACAGACAGCGCGCGAACGTGCAGGAGCGGTGGGGACCGATGACGGGTGAGTATGTACTCCCTATGGGGTGGTGTGTGTGTGTGTGTGTGTGTGTGTGTTGCACAGCCCGATGTGTGTGTGTATGTATGTTTGTGTATGCGGTGCACAGCCCGATGTGTGTGTATGCGGTGCAGAGCCTGATGTGGTGTGGGGTGCAGAGCCCGATGTGGGGCTGTTATTTGCAATGCTGTAGTGTAGTGTGCTGCCCTGTAGTGCCCTGCCCTGCAGTGCGCTGCCCTGCAGTGCGCTGCCGTGCAGTGCGCTGCCGTGTAGTGTGCTGCCGTGTAGTGTGCTGCCCTGTAGTGCGCTGCCCTGTAGTGTCCTGTAGTGTCCTGCCCTGTAGTGCCCTGTAGTGTCCTGCCCTGTAGTGTCCTGTAGTGATCTGCCGTGTAGTGTGCTGCCCTGTAGTGTCCTGTCCTGTAGTGTCCTGTAGTGCGCTGCCCTGCAGTGTCCTGCCCTGTAATGTGCTGCCCTGTAGTGTCCTTTCCTGTAGTGTCCTGTACTGTGCTGCCCTGTAGTGTCCTGTAATGTGTTGCCCTGTAGTGTCCTGTCCTGTAGTGTCCTGTAATGTGCTGCCCTGTAGTGTCCTGCCCTGTAGTGCCCTGTAGTGTGCTGCCCTGTAGTGTCCTGTAGTGTCCTGTCCTGTAGTGTCCTGCCCTGTAGTGTCCTGCCCTTGAGTGTCCTGCCCTGTAGTGCCCTGCCCTGTAGTGCCCTGTAGTGTCCTGCCCTGTAGTGTCCTGTAGTGATCTGCCGTGTAGTGTGCTGCCCTGTAGTGTCCTGTCCTGTAGTGTCCTGTAATGTGCTGCCCTGCAGTGTCCTGCCCTGTAGTGTCCTGTAATGTGCTGCCCTGTAGTGTCCTGTCCTGTAGTGTCCTGTAATGTGCTGCCCTGTAGTGTCCTGTCCTGTAGTGTCCTGTAATGTGCTGCCCTGTAGTGTCCTGTCCTGTAGTGTCCTGTAATGTAATGCCCTGTAGTGTCCTGTCCTGTAGTGTCCTGTAATGTAATGCCCTGTAGTGTCCTGTCCTGTAGTGTCCTGTAATGTGCTGCCCTGTAGTGTCCTGTCCTGTAATGTGCTGCCCTGTAGTGTCCTGTCCTGTAGTGTCCTGTAATGTGCTGCCCTGTAGTGTCCTGTCCTGTAATGTGCTGCCCTGTAGTGTCCTGTCCTGTAGTGTCCTGTAATGTGCTGCCCTGCAGTGTCCTGCCCTGTAGTGATGAGAGGTCAGTGCTGGGGCAGAATATACTGACAGAGAATGTGTGTGCAGGGGGCGGGCAGAGGGTGCGGCTGGACACTGGGGTGGGGCTGGACAGTGAGGCCGGGTGGTGCCAGCTGTGACTGGGAGGTTCAGCACAGCAAGTGGTCCTGTTTGCTGGAGCTGAATGTAAACAAGAAGCTGCACAGAATAAAGGTATAATTCAAGAGGAACAAAAGTTAGAAAACAAAAAATAACAATGTAGGGGTGATTAATATGACAATACAGCACAGATTAGCTTAAACTCAAACATTTTTGTTATGTCGGACAACCCCTTTAAATATCCCAAGGAGCACTGTGCAAGCGATCATATTGACATGGAAGGAGTGTCATACCACTTCAAACCTACCAAGACCCGGCCGTCCATCCAAACTTTCATCTCAAACAAGGAGAAGACTGATCAGAGATGCAGCCAAGAGGCCCATGATCACTCTGGATGAACTGCAGAGATCTACAGCTGAGGTAGGAGAGTCTGTCCATAGAACAACAATCAGTCGTACACTGCACAAATCTGGCGTTTATGGAAGAGTGGCAAGGAGAAAGCCATTTCTCAAAGATATCCATAAAAAGTGTTGTTTAAAATTTGCCACAAGCCACCTGGGAGACACACCAAACATGTGGAAGAAGGTGCTCTGGTCAGATGAAACCAAAATCGAACTATTTGAGCACAATGCCAAACGATATGTTTGGCATAAAAGCAACACAGCTCATCACCCTGGACACACTATCCCCACTGTCAAACATGGTGGTGGCAGCATCATGGTTTGGGCCTGCTTTTCTTCAGCAGGGACAGGGAAGATGGTTAAAATTGACGGGAAGATGGATGGAGCCAAATACAGGACCATTCTTGAAGAAAACCTGTTGGAGTCTGCAAAAGACCAGAGACTGGGATGGAGATGTGTTTTCCAACAAGACTATGATGCCAAACATAAAACAAAATCTACAATGGAATGGTTCACAAATAAACATATCTAGGTGTTAGAATGGCCAAGTCAAAGTCCAGACCTGAATCCAATCAAGAATCTGTGGAAAGAGCTGAAAACTGCTGTTCACAAACGCTCTCCATCCAACCTCACTCAGCTCCAGCAATTTCCAAAGGAAGAATGGGCAAGAATTTCATTCTCTCGATGTGCAAAACTGATAGAGACATACTCCAAGCGACTTGCAGCTGTAATCGCAGCAAATGGTGGCGCTACAAAATATTAACTTAAGGGGACGAATAATATTGCACTCCCCACTTTTCAGTCCCACTTGTTGTTGATTCTTCACCATAACATTAAAATTTTTATGTTTATGTTTGAAGCCTGAAATGTGGGAAAAGGATGAAAAATTCAAGGGAGCCGAATACTTTCGCAAGGCACTGTATATACAGTATATATAAATATATATATCTCCCGTGCTCAACATAACTGAGTACACTCCCTTTTATAAGATAGCAATCAGTAATTTAAACCAAGGTCACTGGTGTAACTTGGTTTGTGGGTGGGGACAGAGGCTATCGCAGTATCTGCAGCCCCTAACGCTTGATGACGTTCTGTTTGAGTATTCCAACATGCACTGAAGATTCTAAAATGAAGCGTCATCAAAACAGAAGTAGGTAAAAAAATAAAGTAGGTAGAGAGGGAAGGGTAGTGACCTTTAATTAAAGTATGTTGGAAAGAGATTGGTTTATTAAAAAAAAATGATCAATATTAGTTTCGGACCACCCTTTTAATGAGACTTTTATTAATATTGTTATACCTTAAAGGGGTTGGCCGGTCTAAATTCACAAGTCTGCAGTCATTCTATGTGTCTCTCTATGTGACTGTATACTTGTGAATTCTCTCATTGCACTGTAGAGCAGGGAATAGCGGTCATGTGGCCGTGAGTATGGCAATGCATACTCCTGGCTACATTCCGACTAGATGGGCAATGCCTCCTTCAATGAAAATGTACTGAGTGAAATCGTGCCCACCTGGTCAGCTTATTTCTGGCAGTATGTGTATCGCATACTCAGCCACGTGACCACCGTTCCTGGCTCTGACAACGGAGAATCCTCAGTGCACAGTGCATGTAATGAGAGTATACACAGGTTTGCAGTCACGTAGAGAGACACATAGTGACTCCAGTCTTGTGGATTAGACCGGACAAAACCTTTATTAAACATGACATCAATTTGTATATATTTTTGTTGTGTGACTTCTTTTTTGGTTTAGCATAATAATAATCCTGAGTCAGGCACAGCATCCTTTGGCTTATCTGTCCCATTGGTGCTTGGCTATTTCCAAGTTATCTTATATATGGGTAGTAAATAATGAGTATTCCAATCTGAAGTGTTCCCCACCTTTGTCTGTTTTTAAATATTTGTGTTGGGGTCCCCGTACCTGGAAATGTGTCAGCCTTATGTATCAATTAAATTCTATATGCTTGTGAGAAATTAGTTTTCTATGTTTTCCTTAGGCATTTTAAGTGTAAGAAAAATGACCATAATCTATATACCGTAAGTATTATACGTATTTTTTAGGATTCTGAACATTTCTGAAAACGGGTCATTTCAAGGAACGTTCGGTGAAATGTGAATGAGAGAAGGGAGTGTATGGAGGTATCACGTACACCTATCTCTAGAAATGACATTGTAAATGTATCGCTGCAGGTAAAACTGAGACTTGTGTTCACATTGGAATAATATTTCTTGACCTTCTGCAGCACTCGTATGAGATAACTATTTTGATTTGTAAGCATGCCCCATCTGTCACCGTAGAAGTAGCCTCACGATATATTTCTTTCGCCTGGAGCAAATTATTTCTTTCTACAATGTACGTCTTACAAGCTATCATAGGCTTTTTCACGAAAGCGTGCCTCCCTTCTTTTTTTTTCAAAAAACATCTGTTTTATTCCCTGCTGTACTGTAAGGTGTGATATCTATGCAGTGTATATATATATATATATATATATATATATATATATATATCCATATGGATTTGAATTACCGTATGCTTATTCTATTGATTTACCATCCTTACATTATTTTTAAAGTGCCTCATCAACTAATGGCTACAATTTAGTAAACAGAATGAGGGTTTCTTAAGTCAAAGCTGTCATTTATGACTATGAGTGAGGCTGGTAGCTTCTATCTGTAGACCCACAGTTGGTAATTTCAATCCGTACATCGAGCTTAAAACTAGGATTTGTAAATGAAGTCTAGCCATAGACTAGAAATATCATCATTGCTCATACATGCTTTGTGTAGACTACATTCGAGCCTAACACTTGGTTTAAAGGACAACATCTGCAAGGAGTTTGTATGTTCTCCCCGTGTTTGTGTGGGCTTCCTCTGGGCAATCCGGTTTCCTTTCCCACTCTAAAAACATACTGATAGGGAATTTAGATTGTGAGCCCCAATAGGGACAGTTTTGCCAATGTATGTAAAGCTCTGTGGAATTAATAGCGCTATATATGTGAATAAATATTATTGTTATATTATATGGTAGGAAAAGCTCCTGGAACATGTATCAAGCGTGACCATGGAAGTTCATGCAACAGTAGACTGCTCTTTCTTATAGTGGGCCATTAGGAAGTAAAACTGATATAATTGGTAAGGTTAATGTTGTGAGGCCCACTGTTTGCCTATACTTTTGTATATGTTGGGACCTTACATTGAAGGTAAAGAAAAGTCCTCTTTTTGCCTCCATCTAATAATCTAACTTTAAAAACACATTAAGGCTATGTTCACACACAGCATTTTTATTCATTTTTTTCTACAGCCAAAACCTGCCCTCTTGGCAGTAAAAACACTGAATTTAAAATGCCCAATTTTCAGTATTTTCACTGCATTTTTTTGGGTGCAGATTATGTGTGCGTTATCTACACATGTTTAATCAATGTAATGAATTCACCAGAAATTCTTCAAAAATGCAGCTAAAAATGCTGTTGCGTTTCTTGCAGCTTTTTTCTTTTTCTCATTGCTTTCTATCAGTGAAAAAAACGCTGAAAAAAAAATGATAAGCAGTAGAATACAAAAACGCTGCAGTTGTCAAATTTAGTCAGTGCCAAAAATAAGCGTGTGCTTGAGATTTCTAAAATCTTTTAACTTTTGCTGGTACTCTAAAAATCTTTTTGCATAAAAAATGCAGCAAAAAAAAAGCTGCATACTTCCCAATTTTTGAAGAACAGAAAGTGGGACAAGTTGTGCATTGCGTGTAGCGTGTTGCTACCGGACCCCTAACCACACCCATTTACCATTTCTCTCTACACTGGCAGCAGAAGATGTCATAGGGGCGGTGGCAATGAGGGACATTCAGCAGATGCCCAAGACTACAGGGAGTAAGCCCAAATCTTGACTATCCTGCTGTGTCCATGATGGCTGGGCTAGAGATGAGCGGATGTATTAATAGGCCTATATTCCAGCATTCAAGTCCAACGTCCCTGACGTGGCTTTTGTTTAGTCCTGGCTGGGGCAACGTCATCTGTTCGTCAAGCTCATCTCTATTTGGGACCTATGGATTTATTTTTTGTTGTAACAGACAGATTTTTCTCATTTTTATGCAAGCTTTCCTTCACTATATGACATCTGGCTTTGTTGTGTCTGTAAAGCTATGTGCGCACGCTGCGTTTTTGTGTGCCTATAAAGATGCAGCGTTTTTGTGCATTTTTTGCTGCGTTTTTTGCACACAAAAATGCACCCGCGGTAAAAAACAAAATAAAAAAGCATGCTTTTTTGCTGCGTTTTTTCCAATGCATTGCATGGGTGAAAAAGACTGGCAAAAACGCAGAAATAACTGATATGTTGCATCTTTGTGGTCACCACAATAACGCACCTAAAACAAAACTGCAATGTGCGGACAACAAAAATGAAAACTCATAGACTTTGCTGGGGAAGGAAATGCATGATGTTTTAAGACCAAAAACGCACCCGAAAAACGTGCAAAAACCACACCGTGCGCACATAGCCTTAGGGTGATTTTTCAGATTTTTTTATGCCTTTTCTCTTTTATTTGATGCATTTTTATGCAGTTGTGAAGCAGCTCTTTATTAGTGTATAAATTGGACGAGTGCAATGCGAGAAAATCTAACATTGCACTCGGATTAGTGTTAATGATGCAGGTTAGATCTGCAATCTTTTTCTCATGCCGATTCGGCATAAGCAAAAAAATCGCAGCATTCTGTAATTGGCAGCATGATCAAGTGCACCCATACAAGTCTATGGGAGCTTCTGAAGTACTGGACTGTACTCAAATGTCATCCAAGGGTGGCACGGTGGCTCAGTGGTTAACATTGCAGTCTTGCAGCACTGGGGTCCTGGGTTCAATTCCCACCAAGTGCACCATCTGCAAGGAGTTTGTATGTTCTCCCCATGTTTGTGTGGGTTTCCTCTGGGTACTCCGGTTTCCTCCCACACTCCAATGACATATAGATAGGGAATTTAGATTGTGAGCCCCAATGGGGAAGGTGTTGCCAATGTGTGTAAAAGCACAGTGGAATTAACAGCGCTGTATAAATGAATGTTGTGATCTGCTGAGTCTTTTGAGAGGGGCGGCATACAAGTTTGACAAATAAAATAAATAAGTGCAATGCAATATACGCAGAGATGGAGAAGAGGGAGGACTAAATATCTCCTTCCCCTCACCTGTGCTCCGATCCTTAAATGTGAGAGAATTGGAGAACAGTGAATTACACTCGGCTCAAGCCCGCATCAGAGTTTGAGCTGAGTGTCTAGGATATATATATATACGCTAGTGTGCCTCCAGCCTAAATGTGATTTTTATAGTACAGAAAAGCTTTGATTTTGCAATTAAAAAAATAACTGTAGTTTTTTTGTATGCAGTTTTTTTATGTTCAACATAGAAGCTTCTAGAGAAAAAAAAGCACAAAAAACTAAGTGTTCAGCAGTGTCTTTGGACACAGTGGGTACAGTTTTCATGAAATCACATTCACTTTGATTGAAAAATTAAAGTGAATATGTCAGGTCCAATATGAACATATATTGCTCACATCTGATCGTCACGTCCACGTCACTCTACCCCAATGTACGTTTTGCCTCTTCTTCTTCGGGGGCGCCCCCCGAAGAAGAGGCGAAACGTACGTCGGGATAGAAGGACGTGGACGTGACGATCAGATGTGAGTAATGCTTTCACTTTCAATTTGATATATGCTTATGTGACCGGGAGCTTGTGGATGGCTACCAGCAGCACTAGCAGCACTGCCTAGCCATAATGAGATGAACCATAGGAACTAGCAGTCCCAGCCCTGATATATAGCACTCGGCACTTTAACCCATTAGTAATACATTCTATAGATATATACTGAATATGATCCATCTTTTTTACTATACATTATAGTTGAATTTAGCAATTTTTCACAATGAGCCAAACAGGTATTTGTGTTATTATAATTGTTTTCATTTGAATTTATTTTATCAGCAGTTTTTGCACAGCACCAAGATACTTTAAATCACTGGTCACTATATGCACTTTATATTATGTGCCTATTTATATGAAGTATATATTCATACATTGTAATAAGAATTATCATAAATATATTTTGGGTTATCGAGCAATTATCTACAAATTTTATATCATATTTTTTCTGTGACTCACCTCTAAGTCCCTGGGTATTGTATTGGGGAACTACATTTTAAATATGAAATTATTTTAAAAATATTTCTGAATAAAAATAACTTTTTATATCATATTTTCTTGAGCTTTTTTAGTCTGATATATCTATGCCAAATTTTGTGTATTGTATATTTAGTAGAAGCTTTACCACTTTGTGGGGAAATTATTATTTATCTGGCAAATTTTGTGTATCAATTATTTTTTTAGCAGTTTTTGGAGCAAAAAAATTCCTTCACCTCTAGAATACAAGTACACAGAAATGTAGAGATGTATCTCTATGAACCAGAATAAGCTGCTGATAATGGCCCTGTCCTCAAAGAGGATGACCTATGGAGCGATGACACAAAGAAGAGATGGTTGGGAGCTATGACGCTGTAAACACTCTACATGTAAACATATCCTTATTTTGTACATGGCCAGCTTTCCTGGCATACAAGATAGACGTGCAGCAAGTGTGGTGTGAGCAAGGCTGAAATTATTGCTGATTAATTATCTTTTCCTTTGCATTCATTTTTTGGCACTGAGCATTCAGCACCCCCAGACAGGTGGTTGTAACTAAGCACATGTTTGTAGATTTGTGTTTGATGTACGGTACAAAAGGCTGGAGAAGAAAGATGAACTAATTATGGGAGTGGAACCTTAACAAAGAACTTGTATGTTCTGAAAGAGTCGATTAAACTGATGAAATGACTGCGGTCTTGGATTGATCTGCAATGTTACAAATCTTTGTGGCATGGCACAAAACGGTGATTGTATGTTTTTTACCATGTATGCGAACGGAAAAAAACGTAGATGTTTTATCATTTGAAGCTTCTTTACCTCCTTGTCCGTGTCATGTTCATTTCACATGTCAAATGTGTCCTTGGGCTACAATAGGCCAATTGTCTTTTTGGGAGGTACAAAAGCCATCCAGAAAAAAAACATATTTGGAGGCATATTCATTTGTATTATTAATAATAATAATAATAATTTTATTCATTTACATAGCGCTATTAATTCCACAGCGCTTTACATACATTGGCAACGCTGTCCCCATTGGGGCTCACAATCTAGAGTCCCTATCTGTATGTCTTTGGAGTGTGGGAGGAAACCGGAGCACCCGGAGGAAACCCACCAAACACGGGGAGAGCATACAAGCTCCTTGCAGATGGTGTCATTGGTGGGATTTGAACCCAGGACCCCAGCGCTGCAAGACTGCAGTGCTAACCAATGAGCCGCCGTGCCACCCCGGCAGTATTACAAACTGTTGCTTACACTTCAGGTCAGATACTTTGCTGTTTTCTATGACAAAAAGGAAAAAAGAAAGTTTATATTTATTTAAGGAGAAAGATACCATTGTTTGATCTGTGTTTAAAGGAGTGGTTCACTACTTAGCTTTCCTAGTCACATCAATATAACGTTCAGAAACAAGGCTTCTCTCAAATACCTTGATTTGGCAATAGTGCCTCTGAGCGGCACTATTGTGGTCCTCTCATCTCCATCACTTGACCCCCGGGCTCCGGTACTTTGGAGATCCACATTACTAATCTAGGGCTTTGTGGCAGCTGTGAGCTGTCATTAACCCCTTATTACCCCTATTTCCACTGCATCAGGGCAATCAGAATGGGGCGGCTAAAGTTCCGGGATTGTCGCATCTAATAAATGCAATAATCCTGGGTGGCTGTAGGCTGCTATTTTTAGCCTAGGGGCCTAATAACCATGGGTCATCCCCAGCCTGAGAATACCAACCAGAGCTGTCGGCTTTATCATGGCTGGGTATCAAAATTTGGGTGGAGGGGGGAACCGCACGCTTCTAAAGTATTTTATTTATTAAAAAAACAAAACAAAATGCATACTGTCTTCCTTATTTTGATACACTGCCAAAATAAGCACGCAGCTGGGAGCTGCAGCCAGTAGCCGTATCATTTATCTGTGCTGGGTATCATAACATGGGGGGACCCTACTCTAATTTTTTTATTTTTTTATTGTTACACCACGATAGGGACACACACAGTGTCTGTCATTGGTTGCAGTCAGACACGCTGTCACACAGGGTGGGGGTGCGTCTGACTGACTGAACAATCAGAGATGCCGAGACTGCTGGTTTGCGGGGGAAGCTGCGAATATGTATGAGGGATAATGAGCTGCCCTGGAAGAAGGCTTACAGCCCCTTCGGGAGACTACCATTTTACAGCGCCGGATTCCGGTCCCCATAGACTTATATTGGGACCGGCATCCGGGCAGATATCCAGTATTAGTTTCTGGCCGAAACAGGTTTTTTTCCCCCCAAAACTGGTTGGACCCACTGATCCCGGGTATTTGCAGGTCCACCCATCACTACTGACTAGTCATTTAGGTAGGCTGTTGGTTTCAGTAGTCATGCTGTTGGGCAGTAATCTCCTTCATTTTGGTGTGAGTGGCGTGCCAAAGATGGTCTATGTCACCAGAATAGCCTCGCAGGGGCAAGCTGGCTGTACTTTTTTTTATTTGCACACATCACATACTTTGGAATTCAATAGACAGTGTAGTAGCACAGCTATGTCTGCTGGTAAATGCATATGTGATGGCAAGGTACATGTACTCATCTTCACTATGCACCATTCCTGAGAAGTTGGCCTTTTAGGAGCTATTCTGGAGGTATCATACCCTTTTTGTTGGCATGTCAGTTACGCTACAATGGGTAATAATACAGCTTTGCCATCATGACTATTTAATGTACAGACCGTCCAGATGACTATGTGAGGTAGCACGGTCGGCTGCGCAGCAGAAGACACGGGATCCAGGCATCAAGGTTCACAGCACACGGTTTTAATGTCCAAACAAAAAGTCCATAACAAAATACATGTGCCTCTCCAGCAGAGGGCTCAGGAAGTTCTGGTCACCTCCCCCACACCCGGCACACCTGCCCTTGTTCCTGATTCTATTTAACCCTTCCTTCAGCCTGTAGGGAAACAGCATTAACCCTATAGTGGATTTACTTTCTATCATGGAGTGAGCACAACCGGGGCGAGACATACCGGCCGTCATAGATAACCCCGGTCACAGTCTCACATACCCCCCTCCTCAGTTCAAGCGTGCGGGGTTGAACTCCCGCCATCAAACACGGGCCGCGGGACAAGGCATCGGCGTTGCCCTGCAACCTACCGGCCCGGTGTTCAACCGTAAACCGGAAGTTTTGCAGAGAAAGGAACCACCGGGTAACCCGGGCATTCCGTTCCTTGGCGGACCTCATCCAGACCAGTGGAGAGTGATCCGTCACCAAGCGAAACTGCCGTCCCAGCAGGTAATAGCGCAGGGACTCCAAGGCCCACTTGATCGCCAGGCACTCCTTCTCCACTACGCTATAATTCCGCTCGGGAGGGGTGAGCTTCCTACTTAAGAAGGTGACGGGGTGTTCCTCCCCCTGAACCACCTGAGACAGCACTGCCCCCAGGCCGATCTCCGAGGCGTCAGTCTGTACTATGAACTCCTTCCGGAAATCAGGGTTGACCAGAACGGGCTGTCCGCACAGGACCTCCTTCAGGGCCCGGAAGGAGTCCTCGGCCTGCGGAGTCCAGCGCACCATGACGGACTTCTTGCCTTTGAGAAGGTCCGTCAAGGGGGCTGATAGTCCCGCAAAATCCTTTACAAACCTCCTGTAGTACCCCACGATACCCAGGAAGGCCCTAACCTGCTTCGTGGTCAGGGGTCTAGGCCACTTCTGGATCGCCTCAACCTTGTTAATTTGGGGCTTAATCACTCCTTGGCCTATCACGTAGCCCAAGTAGCGGGCTTCCGTGAGTCCCAATGCACATTTCTTGGGATTGGCTGTCAATCCGGCTGTTCGAAGCGCGTCCACTACCGCTTGTACCTGTTCCAAGTGGGTCTGCCAATCGGAGCTGTAAATAATGATGTCATCCAGGTACGCTGATGCATACGCCTGGTGGGGTTCCAGCACTAAGTCCATCAACCTCTGGAACGTGGCCGGAGCGCCATGTAACCCAAAAGGCAAGACAACATAGTGGAAGAGACCCTCAGGCGTAACAAAAGCGGTTTTCTCCTTGGCGGACTCCGTTAGTGGCACCTGCCAGTACCCTTTGGTCAGGTCGAGCGTGGTAAAATATCGCGCCTGTCCCAGCCTATCAATCAGCTCATCCACCCGGGGCATGGGGTAGAGATCGAACTTGGATATTTCGTTCAATCTCCTAAAGTCATTGCAGAACCTTAAGGAGCCATCGGGTTTTGGTATTAGGACAATCGGACTAGCCCATTCACTCCGGGATTTTTCGATGACCCCCAGGCGTAACATTGTCTTTACTTCCTCCGATATGGCTTGTCGTCGAGCCTCCGGTACCCGGTATGACTTCAGGCGTACCTTCAGGTGGGGCTCGGTGACAATATCATGTCGTATCAGACTGGTCCTACCGGGCAGCTCGGAGAAGACATCGGGGTTCTGCTGAACCAACCGTCTGGCCTCTCGCCTCTGTTGCTTGGTGAGGGCTTCTCCAATCCTTACTTCCGGTTCGTCCTCTCCGGAGGTCGCTGGAGCCGGATGTGAACGACCCGAAGAGGAGGGAGGTGGGGAAAAAACAGCCATCAGGCTTTCCCGTTCCTGCCAAGGTTTTAATAGGTTGACATGGTATATTTGTTCAGGTTTCCGCCTACCGGGCTGCAATACTTTATAGTTAACCACCCCTACTCTTTCCTTTATCTCGTAGGGGCCTTGCCACTGAGCCAGGAATTTACTCTCCGCCGTGGGGATCAATACCAACACCCGATCCCCGGGTTTAAAGGTCCGCACGGTGGCTTGTCTATTGTAGCGGCCGCTTTGCGCGGCCTGAGCCTCCTGTAAATGCTCCTTCACAATTGGCATGACCGCGCTTATGCGGTTCTGCATACCCAAAATGTGTTCAATCACACTTTTATGGGGGGTGGGCTCTTGTTCCCATGTTTCCTTTGCCAGGTCCAACAATCCCCGGGGATGTCGCCCGTATAACAATTCAAAAGGCGAAAACCCCGTGGATGCCTGTGGCACCTCTCGTATGGCAAACATCAGATAGGGAAGCATCATATCCCAGTCTTTCCCGTCTTTTGAAATCACCCTTCTTAGCATGGTTTTCAGGGTTTTATGAAACGCTCGACTAAACCGTCCGTTTGAGGATGATACACAGACGTACGCAACTGCTTGATCTGGAGTAGCCGGCATAGCTCTTTGGTCACTTTAGACATGAATGGGGTCCCCTGATCCGTAAGGATCTCCTTGGGCAATCCCACCCGGCAGAACACAGCAAACAACTCCCGAGCTATAAGCTTTGCTGCAGTATGTCTGAGAGGTATCGCCTCGGGATACCGGGTGGCATAGTCAACGATCACTAGGATGTGTTGGTGCCCTCGAGCGGACTTTACGAGGGGCCCCACCAGATCCATCCCTATCCGTTCAAAAGGGACTTCTATAATGGGTAACGGTACCAACGGACTGCGAAAATGGGTCAGGGGTGCAGTAAGCTGACACTCCGGGCAGGTTTCGCAGAACCGTTTTACCTCCCCAAAGACCCCGGGCCAATAGAACCTTTGCAATATTCGCTCCTGCGTTTTCTTGACCCCTAGGTGGCCACTCATCAGGTGTTTATGAGCCAAGTCGAGGACCCGCCGGCGATGCGGCTGGGGCACCACCAACTGTTCTACCCCTACGCCCCGTATTTCATCTACCCGGTAGAGTAAATCCTGCTTAAGAGCGAAATGGGGGTACCTTACTTGGGCACCGGGCAGCTGTGCCACCCCGTCAACTACTGTCACCCGACTCCGGGCATGTATTAACGTAGGGTCCTGGAGTTGGGCTGTCCCAAACGTATCCGGGGACGCCTCCAACTCCGGGATGGGCTCGACCGTCTCAGCCTCTCCTGCCAATACCTCTAGGGGCGACCTATCGGGTTCACACTCTGTCCCTATCATGGTGACCCCTACGGCAGGTGTCCCGGATTCAGGATTGTAGGGCTCAGGTCCCGGACCGACCAATATCTGAGGGGACTTAGGGGGTCCCCTCCATAAAGTCCAAAAATAGGGCAGATCCCTTCCTAGGATCACGTCATAAGGAAGAGTGTTAAGAAGTCCCACCTCATGTTGCACCTGACCGCAAGGTGCTGTGATGGTGACAATCCCCGTGGGATAGTCGCGGCGGTCCCCATGTATGCAAACCACCCCCACGGTGCGTCCTGTGGCCTTTACTTTAGCTCTCAAGGTGGATCGCACAAGGGTCACTAAGCTTCCGGAATCCAACAATCCTGTAACCGGACATCCATTCACCTGTATTTGGCACAAGTGGGGCTCCGTCTCTGGGGAGACCAGGTCAGCGGTACACACCACCTGAGCATACATTGAACCCCGCCGGGTAACCCCACAATCCATGGGCTCCGTGGTGAGTGGACACTGGGCTTCCATATGTCCCACCCGCTGGCACCGCCAACATCTAATGGGGACGGAAACCCCCTTGACGGGTTGTCGTTTAGGGTACAGAACCTTCCGGACCTCAGGAATGGCGGCCGCGGCCTCAGACGGGACGGTAGGGGACTCCTGTACCGTTGTCAGCGGTGGGTCCTTGGCCCTAGGCTTGGAGGGGCCGGACCGACGGGCGGTACGCAAAGTCTCAGTGTCCCGTATCAAGTCCTGCGTAGCCACATGCCGCTCTACCAGGGACACTAATTGGTCCAGGGTACTCGGGTCACCCTGTCCGACCCACCGTTGAACGGTGACGGGTAAAGTGCGCACAAAACGATCCACTACTACCCTTTCCACCATTTGCGCCGGGCTCAGAGTGTCAGGCTGCAACCACTTTTTTACAAGATGCAACAAGTCATAGGCCTGGGAGCGTACGGGTTTGGCTTCCTCATAGAACCACTGATTTACCCGCTGAGCCCGTACATAGGTATTCACCCCCAACCGAGCCAGTATTTCGGCTTTCAGGGTCACATAGTCAATGGCGTCATCGGCACAGAGGTCCAGGTACGCTTTTTGGGGTTCCCCCGTCAGATAGGGCGACAATACCTCAGCCCACTGCGGGCTCGGCAGCTTTTCCCGCTCGGCCACCCGCTCAAACACCGCCAGGAACGCTTCCACATCATCACCCGGGGTCATCTTTTGCAACGCTTGTCTCACCGCTTTCCGGACGCTGCCGTCGTCACCCGGTCCCGGGGTTGTTGCTGCCGGTCCGGCACGGATCGACTTGGCCAGGAGAACCATCTGTTCTTGGTGCCTTTTTTCCTGCAATTGCAAGGCTTGCTGCTGACGTGCATTGGCCTGCTCCATCTGTTCTTGGTGCCTTTTGTCCTGCACTTGCAAGGATTGCTGCTGACGTGCATTGGCCTGATCCATCTGTTCTTGGAATTTTTTTTCCTGCACTTGCAAGGATTGGAGCAGGTGTGCATTGGTCTGTTGCTGCTGTGCATTAGCCTGTTGCTGCTGTGCATTAGCCTGAGCCAAATGCTTTAGTATGTCCTCCATGGCGTCGCCGGGTTTGGGCTGTAGTATAGCCGCTCGAATCCAGGACATGCGCAGCTGGGTCACCAGGGATGGATGCTACACCTCACCGGCTGTCATGCCCGCATTCTCCACCATATGTGAGGTAGCACGGTCGGCTGCGCAGCAGAAGACACGGGATCCAGGCATCAAGGTTCACAGCACACGGTTTTAATGTCCAAACAAAAAGTCCATAACAAAATACATGTGCCTCTCCAGCAGAGGGCTCAGGAAGTTCTGGTCACCTCCCCCACACCCGGCACACCTGCCCTTGTTCCTGATTCTATTTAACCCTTCCTTCAGCCTGTAGGGAAACAGCATTAACCCTATAGTGGATTTACTTTCTATCATGGAGTGAGCACAACCGGGGCGAGACATACCGGCCGTCATAGATAACCCCGGTCACAGTCTCACACTATTCACTGCTATTTATCACATTGTTAGCTCTTAATTTGAAGGTAATAATTATACAGTTAATATGTAATAGACCAGTCTGCGATGATTTCCATACAGTGTGGGGCATATATAAAGTCATTTTCTAGGATATGCCAGGCTTCACAGTGATATGAGGGCACACTTAAATGGCTCTCTAGATGGCTAATTAAAACAGGGAAACATGATGACTGGTTCCCTTACAATATGTTGGCATACTTATGAAGGGTTCTATAAGGTATGCGTGCCTAGAAATATGCACGGGCACCTATTAATGCATACCGCTGGTCTGTCAGTTAATCTGTTCACGTTGCGTCTTGCTACAGAATGAAACAACAGTATTATTGTATTACTACTAAATGAGTCATCCCAAGCATTGCTAGCAAGCTAAGTCACATTTTACCTAAATGATTTAAAGACAGTACATTTCTTGTCTCAGGTAGTTTCCGTGTTTGGGATTAATCATTTTATAGTTTAGCTACAAACAATTTAGATTTTTTTTTCCAAAACAAAATTTGTTTGAATTGATCTTACACAGTAACAGTTATTGCAATAGGCATATTGAGGGAAGACAAGACCCTAATGCAATGCAAGAGAGGTGACAAAATGGTTCTTCTATATTCCATGGAAGCCTATATTATATGTATGATATTAAATAGTTATTCTTATTATTCATCATATATGGTTAAAATGGCAAAACTGAGCTGTTTCCTTCAATCACCCAACCTTGCACCTACTTTGCGAAGATAATGTTTAGACCACTTTTTTAGCCCGAATTGTGGAAAAAGACATGGACCACTCATCGAAAATTCATACATTGACCTAATGCCGCTAGGTAAGAATTGATACAACTGAACTTAGTTTACTGTTCTGATCAGACTGTTTGAAGCTCGCTGCCACGTTATGGCGAACCTCTGATTGGGCCATAGTTGTAGTAATAGTACACCAGCAGAGCAGGTGACCTGGTGACTCACAACACCCATGCTGCAATGCTGAGTCTCCATGATTCTAGGCCACACCACCACATGGACACAAAACCACAGCAACATGTCTTTTTCTAGTGTTCTGGCACATTGCATTACTGTCCCCTCAGCTTTTGCTTTATATGGAGCAGCACTCCTTCAGTTTGGGACAGGTGTTATTAATTAGCAGGAAACTGCAAGAAGGATCACACTTATGTTTGCTCTCTGGGAGCTTGTGGAAAGTGAGTTGTCCAGCTTCTTTCACAGGGTATTGGTGCTGTGTGATGTCTATTGTTGCGGAGGTTTTGTGCCTGTGGGGAAGTGTGGACTGGGGTCAGGGGGACTAAGCCTTACTGCATGGTGGTGTGACATATCAGGTCGCCCTCCATGCTAGTGCATGGTCACTGCGGCAATGTTTGGCACATTGCAAATAGGAAATACGGCACTCCTGGAGTTTACACTGGTGCCCGGATAGGATCTTGGTCCATGGAAATATAAAATAATTATCCGGCACTCAGATGAAGCAAACAAAAAAGGTCCCTTTTAATCACCACAATATAAAGTGTACAACTTTTCTTAACGTTTCGGTCAAAATCGGCCTTCATAAAAAATACACTGTTGCATGCGCTGTAGGGGACGTGGTGCTAGGTGAAGTAGGCTGTATATGATAGCTCTATGGGATAAGAGTTGGCGGAATGCGAGACCTCTGTGGGTATAGATTCAACTGGATGCCTGTGGTTTGCGATCTACATTGCTGTAGGAAGAGGCGATGTTGTCATCAATTTCGTTTAACTTTAACAGAGTTAAAAAAATCTCCGTCAATTTTGCACTTTTACTGTCCGCTTATACTTCAAGGCTTGGTGCCTCTGACAGATCCCAGGCACATCGCCGCTAAATGACATGACATTACTGCAAAAACTCGTACTATTCAAAGGAATCAACACGCCTGTTGTTGAGGCAGCAATACAAACTTTCAACAGACACCTGTGGTCCCCTAGTAAGATTATGGGTCTGACTTTTTTTGACAGTCAGGTTCAAAAGGTTGAGATGGTGCTTGCTCTGTAAAAGGAAGGCAACAATGCCTGCTCAACTCGGGTGCAGCGTGCTGAAGACCATGTGTCACACAACACTAGTCTACCCTCACCTACTATATCCTTACCCATCCCTCGTAGACTATGAGCCCTCGTGGGTAGGGGCCTCTGTCCTCCTGTACCTGTCTGTGCCTTGTATTGTTTACGATTAGGCTATGTGCGCACGTTGCGTACAGTTCACTGCAGAAATTTCTGCAGCGATCTGAAGAGCACATGTGCGCTTTAAATCGCTGCAGAAATGTCCGTAGTGAAGCCGATTCCATGCGCTCTGCTTGCAGCTCCTCCCATAGACAGAGCAGGAGCTGCCGGCAAAGCGCACGGAAGAAGTGACATGTCACTTCTTTTTGCGCAGCGCTTCGGCAGTAGCCGAAGTGCTGCGCTCTAAAACGCCACGTGCGCACGGCCCCTGCACAATCTCCATAGACTGTGCAGGGGACGCAGGACGCATGCAGTTACGCTGCGCTACAAAGCGCAGCGTAACTGCATGTATTTACGCAACGTGCGCACATAGCCTTATTGTACCTGTCCCTATTTTGTATAGCCCTTTCACATGTAAAGCGCCATGGAATAAATGGCGCTATAATAATTATTAATAATAATAATGATAATAACAACACAAGAAGCTTGATCGC
This sequence comes from Anomaloglossus baeobatrachus, assembly GCF_048569485.1. NCBI lineage: Eukaryota > Metazoa > Chordata > Amphibia > Anura > Aromobatidae > Anomaloglossus > Anomaloglossus baeobatrachus. The sequence continues at coordinate 403,840,165 of NC_134355.1, forward strand.
TTCATTACTCCTTGTCTGTGGTACACTAATGCAAGTTACATCAATGCATCCTCAAAAATCGCAGGATTGAAAATTGTGAATGATGCCGCTGAATGCTCCACTTCACTCATGAGTACATTCAATTCATCACTGAGCACTCACGAAGACCAGAAACAGTTTATTCTCCAGTGTGAGGAGAAGCATCGCTATGACTATCCTGAACCACATAAAGCGATTTGTTACAAAAAAATGAAACTACAGTAAAATTGTACATTTACTTTGCTGCAAGACACTACAAATACCTGTTAATTTTGTGATGAGCCACCAGTAAACAATGTTGAAATACTACAACATTTTGTGTATGTTATAATCACACTGGGAATTATTCCAAAGGATGAGATCTAAAAGTTTGCACAACAAATTTTTCACTGTCAATCTATTATACTGTATATATAGTACAAACGTTTTGGTTCTCATGAGCTGATGGAATTTTAATTTTATTGTGTACTTCTTGTTGCCTAGGTTACTGGCCACCCTGCAGTCTTTCAATAGTGTTAAAGAGCTTGTAAAGACTACTGTGCAGTTGGCCAAATTACTGAATCCTTCCAGCAACAGTATTGCTATGCCCTCTGATGTTGAAGCTATCTTTGCTTGGAACATCAGAGAGTGCACAGTTCAGGCCAGGGGCTCAAACACACTGCAGGTCCAAACGGTCAAGAAGGAAGTCGGGAGGCAGGGGAGTGGGGCGCTCCCAAAAAGCAAACATGAGCCAACTTCTTTAGGGTATGTGCGCACACTGCGTTCTGTAATTGTCAAAAAAAAACTGCACCCTCTGGCAACTGTAAACACTACGTTTGACAAAAAAAATGCATCCAAAACGCATGCATTTTGGATGCATTTTGCATACATTTTACATGCGTTTTGGATGCATTTTTGACAGTACGGTCCCACGGCGATTCATCTCTGCTACATGCCCACTGATAGCAGACAAAGACAGAGCCGCATGATGAGAATGAACTCTGATGAACTTCACCCGACTTCATTGTCATCCCGCGGCTCTGTCTCTGTGTGCTGTCATGAACTCAGATGAACCTCTGAGGTCAGTGACAGGACACAGGGGTCCACAGCAGTGATGTCAGAGCTTCACCCGAGTTCACTGTCATCGCGCGGCTCTGTGTCGTGGCCTGATTTGCGATCACAGGTGAAGGTCTCACCTGTGAACGCAAATCACTTGAGTGACTGGACTGAAGTCCTCCACCTGAGAGCTGTGGCCGCAGGTAACCTGAGTGATAGGTTCTCTATGGCCGTTCGCTGTCAGCTTCCGATGTAGCAAAGCTAAAAGCGTCCTGAGACCTCGTGTGTATTACGGCGGACCTGGAGGGTTGTTTAAGGGGTTAAAAGTGGTGAGAGAGTGTTATTTTCTGTCTGTATTTTCAAATAAAGGATTTTTCAGTGTTTGTGTTTATTTACTTTCACTACAGCTTAGTGATGGGGGTTGTCTCATAGGCGCCTGCAATCACTAAGCTAGAACTTAGTGGCAGCTATGGGCTGCCATTAACTCCTTTTTACCCCGATTGCCACCGCACCAGGGCAATTTGGGATGAGCCGGGTAAAGTCTCAGGATTGTCGCATCTAATAGATTAATAGATGCGGCACTTCCGGGCGGCTGCTGGCTGATTTTTTTTTAGGCTGGGGGGCTCCCCATAATGTAGGGCTCCCCATCCTGAGAATACCAGCCCTCAGCCATATGGCTTTACTTTGGCTGGTATCAAAATTGGGGGGACCACACGCCGTTTTTTAAAATTATTTATTTATTTTACTGCACGATATAGACCCGCCCACCGAGGGCTGTGATTGATTGCAGTGAGACAGCTATTGCTCAGCGTGGAGGCTCGTCTGAATGCAACCAATCATAGGTGCCAGTGGGCGGGGGAAGACGTGAATACGAGATAGCCTAATGAGCGTCCGGCATTTTCAAAAGCTGGAGAAGCCGCTGGAGCTTTGTGACAGCTGTGCAGCACCGCATCGGTAATCGGTGAGTATGAAAGAGGGAGAGAGAGGGAGAGACCGACCGACAGAGAGAAAGACTGATGGACACAGACCAACATCGACAGAGAGAGAGAGAGAGAGACCGAAAGTTCTGTGTTTTGTTTGTCAAAAAAACATGCAGAACGCAAAAAAAATGCAGTGCAAGTGCACAGCTAAACATTTTGACTGCGTTTTGACACGCATCATTCATTTCAATGGGTGCAAAATGCAACCAAAATGCACTGAAGAAAAGCAACGTGCGCATGGAATTTTCTGACTTCTCATAGACTTTGCTGGGGAATCACAACGCATGCATTTTGTCAATGACACAGTGTAGTTTAAAACGCAGCCAAAACGCAGGAAAAAACACAACGTGCGCACATGGCCTTACAGGCGTTGGAAAATCTCTGCCTGTCCGATAGGTCTATCTATTGGCAATAAGTAGATCACACCGGCACTCATGCTATGCCCCCAGACATCAGTTGAAATCTGTCGAGTAATATGACAGTAAGGGGTACTTTACACGCTGTGACATCGCTAGCAATTGCTAGCGATGTCGAGCGCGATAGCATCCACCCCCGTCGTATGGCCGATATGTGGTGATCGCTGCCGTAGTGAACATTATCAGTACGGCAGCGTCACATGCACATACCTATTCAGCGACGTCGCTGTGACTGCCGAAAAATCCCTCCCTCAATGGGGAGGTGCGTTCGGCGTCACCGCGATGTCACCGTGACATCACTAAGCGGCCGGCCAATAGAAGCGGAGGGGCGGAGATGAGCGGGACGTAACATCCCGCCCTCCTCCTTTCTTCCGCATTGCCGGTGGACAGAGATAAGGAGATGTTCCTCGCTCCTGCGGTGTCACACATAGCGATGTGTGATGCCGCAGGAACGAGGAACAACATCGCTACTTACCTGACAACGATTTTTTGTTATTAAACGACCTCTCAAAACAAACGATTTTTGTCTTTTTTGCGATCGTTTTAGGTCGCTCCAGGCTGTCAGCCACTGCGACGTCGCTAACGGCGCCGGATGTGCGTCGCAAACACCGTGACCCCAACGACATCACTTGAGCGATGTTGCAGCGTGTAAAGTACCCCTAAGTGTTCAGTTTCTTTGTAGTACCACCACAAGGCACATAAAGTATTACAGCATTATCTGTGTAGTCCAGGGCCAGTCTTCCAGAAAATGAAATGAAGTTGGTAACCACTGCCAACTCTGACCAAGAGATGAGTATGCTGAGCAGGAGATACACCTTGATAATGTATATTTTTACTTGTCATAAAGCAAAATGCATATGCACAAATTCCTTGTGTTAAAATACAGTGAAAAATAGGATTCAGACACACACTGGCTGACTGTATGCCAAATGAACACCCTTTAGCTAATACATTGGGCTCTTTATACCTTATAGACTTGTTCTTTTACCCTGAATATATACAGAAACATGGTGTGAATTGTATGGCTATATTCACTGAACAATTCTGTACATAAACTAAAGAAAAATGCACCTGTTTGTGGGTTTAATTTTTTTTAATCGTTTTGTCCAAACTGTCAAATAGATCTACGTCTAAAGGGTGCTTTACATGCTGCGATATCGCTAGCGATAGCACCCGCACCTGTCGTTCGTGCGACATTTGGTGATCGCTGCCGTAGCGAACATTATCGCTACGGCAGTGTCACACGCACATACCTTTTCAGCGACGTCGCTGTGACCGCCGAACAATCCCTCCTTCAAGGGGGAGGTGCGTTCGGCGTCATAACGACGTCACTCCAGTGTCACTAAGTTGCCGCCCAATAGCAGAGGAGGGGCGGAGATGAGCCGCCGGAACATGCCCACCTCCTTCCTTCCTCATTGCTGGTGGACGCAGGTAAGGAGATGTTCGTCGTTCCTGCGGTGCCCCACACAGCGATGTGTGGTGCCGTAGGAACGACTAACAACCAGTGGTATGCACCACCAATGATATTATGAAAAGGAGCGACGTGTCATCGATCAACGATTTTTGACGCTTTTGCGATCGTTGATCATCGCTCCTTGGTGCCACACGCTGCGATGTCGCTAACGGCGCCGTATGTGCTTCACTAACGACGTGACCCCGACGATATATTGTTAGCGATATCGCAGCTCGTAAAGCACCCTTTAGGCTAGGTTCACATTTCCGTTGTTTTCCATCAGTCACATGCGTTGCTTGATGCTTGTGACTGATGCGTTGAATAACGGATGTCAAGAATAGAATTCATTGTCGGATTTCATTGTAAAACGTGAGAGAGAGAGCGATCAGCTGATCGTTCACAATAGCCGGCCGCCAGGTGATCAGCTGATCGCTCACATTAGCCGGCCGCCGGGTGATCAGCTGATCGCTCACATTAGCCGGCCGCCGGGCGATCAGCTGGTCGCTCACAGAAGCCGGCCGCCGGGCGATCAGCTGATCGCTCACAGAAGGCGGCTACCGGGTGATCAGCTAATCGTTCGGCCGCCGAGAGAGAGCATGCGCAGCGGAATCAAAAGGATTCCGCTGCTCAAAAAATGCTACATGCTGCGTTTCTGCCGCCCAACGGTCAGTTCCACGACTGATCAGTCGGGCGGAGGATGCAACGCAGCATTATCAGTCACAATCCGCCGCTCATACAAGTATATGGCAACAACGGAATCTGCCAAACTGATTCCATTGTTTACCAGAGCCACGGATTGTGACTGATACAAATTGACGGAAATATGAACCTAGCCTTAATACACATCAAATGAAAGACTGGAAAAAACACCTAAAACCTGACAAAAAAAAGTCTCAAATGCACTAAAGAATCAGGCCCAATAATTGTTTTTTTTGTGCTGTTTGGGCTAATAATAGGGTGGACTAATCTCCATCTATGGTGCCTCAGACTGATGAGTGATCACCTATAAAGAAATGTTGTTATGCAACTTTTCTTATACATATTTTTTTTTTTTTTTTTAACTGCAATATTGAGGGAGTGGTAATAATTAGTCTAGGCTTCAGGCAGACAAATCCTAAAGTACAATCAACAGTGCTACATGGTTTGGCTTAATTAAATTTATAATATGAAGAATTCATGACATATTTCCGTTAAAGAGGTTATACAGCATTTTAAAATTGAATTGAATAAGCCATATGTACATTGTCTCTTAAGAGAAGAAGAGGACTTGAACGCTAGTGCTACCTATTGGAAGTAGCAAGCTTAAAAGTTCATATCGAGTGTCTCCATAGGACTTAGCTTAAAAGTCAAACCAGAATCTTGTTTGCAGATAAGTGTTTTAGGCCTCTGCCACACTTCCACAAAAAAAAGTACGTGTCTCACGTTCTGTTTTTCGGGTCCGTGTTCCGTATTTTTTGTGCGTTTCTCTGGTACATGTGACATCCGTGTGATGGCGTATGCTCGCCGTGTGTGCATGTGAAATGTCTGTGTATGCGTGAGATACGTATGTGTAATGTCCGTGTGGTGTCCGTTTGAAATGATCCGTGTGTGTTGCAAAATGTCATTGCTACATACCCGCTGACAGCAGACAGTGACACGCGATGAGAATGAACTCGGATGAACTTCACCCGACTTCATTGTCATACCACGGCTCTGTCTGTGTGTGGCGTCCTGATTAGCGGTCACCCATGGAGAACTCACCGGTGACCGATATTTCCCTGAGTGACTGAAGCTTGTTTAGCGCTGCTGTTACTCAGGCTACCCTCGGCTAGCTGGAGTCCTCCACCTGAGACCGCAACTCACCTGTGACTTCATTGCAGATCGCGCAGCTCACTTCTGTTACTTGGGCGACTTGCTGTCACAGTTGGAGGATCCAGTGGTGGCTGCGAGTAACCTGAGTGACGTCATCGCTGATTGTGCGGCTCACCTCAGTTGCTGCATGGAGCTGACAGAGAGCGGTCATGGTATGTGGCCGCTCCTGTCACCTTCATGTAGCAGAGCTCAGAGCGTTGTGGGACCTCCGTGGATTACGCCGGACCTGGAGTGGTATTTGTGGCTTAATAAATTGGTGAAAGAGGGTGTTTGTTTTTTTGTATTTTTGCAAATAAAGGATTTTTTGGATGTGTGTGTATATTTTCTTAAACTTAGAGGCTAATCATGGAAGGTATCTCAGGGAGACGCCTGTCATGACTAACCCCTTATTACCTCGATTGCCAACGCACCAAGGCAATTTGAGATGAGCCATGTAGAGTCCCGGAACTGTCGCATCTAATGGATGCAGAAATTCCGGTCAGCTGCTCGCTGATATTGTTAGGCTGGGGGGATCCCCATAACGTGGAGCTCCCCATCCTGAGATTACCAGCCTTCAGCCGTGTGGCTTTACCCTGGCTGGTATCTAAATTGGGGGGAACTGCACTTTGTTTATTTATTTATTTATTTTACTGCTTGATATAGACACGCCCACCGGCGGCTGTGATTGGTTGCAGTGAGACATCTGTCACTCAGCGTGGGGGCATGTCTGACTACAACCAATCATAGGCGCCAGTGGGCGGCGAAAGCAGTGAATATGTGATTGAAGAATGAGCGGCCGGCATTTTCAAAATATTAAAACCCGATGGAGGTTTTTAACAGCTGTCCTGCGCCGCGCTGGTGATCGGGGATCGGTGAGTATGCGAGAGGGGGAGAGACCAACGGACGGACAGACAGACAGAGCGACCATCTGACAGCGAAAGATACCGACCGACTGACAGAGGGAGATTGACTGACATCGCTTCCAGAATTAATTAAAAAAACGCACACGGACGGAGCGCGTAGCATACGGACATGCAACGGGTCACATACGTGAAAACACAGACCCATTGACTTCAGCGGGTCTGTGCCTGCGTGATGCCGGAGAAAAACGGACATGTTGAGTGTGTGGAAAAACGCACACACGTACAAACGACACGGACACACGTTCCGTGTGGTTTTACGTGTGTGTGCCTGTTGTCATAGGGTAAGATTGGCGTACGTGTCTCCGTGCCGCTGGTACGTGCAAAAACGTGCCAAACTCGTACCGGCGGCACGGATGTGTGTCGGAGGCCTTAGGGTGTTTCACCTCCTCAGTGTAAAGCATGAGATCTGATTTGGCTATATGAGAAGCCTCTGACTGGGTCTAAGGGATAACGGTTTTCTTTGAGGGGAGTGACATGCCATTGTAAGGAGTCTTATAAACCATGCAGTGCTCCTCTGGGAAATTAAATATGCAAATTGCCTCTTTAGAAAGCAAGGAATCGGATTTGGCTGTACGAGAGTCTTCGACCAAGGTCTACGGGGATAAGCCATCAATATTTAATTGGCCCACTCTTTTTTCAAAGTTTAAAGCATCTGCTGGCTTGTTCATATTTCCCATTTGCCTCATACTTTTAGCAGCCATGCTAAATTTTGTAGTTTTGATCTATTTACTGCAGTGGAACAACACTGGCCGTTAAAAAAAAGAAGAAAAAAAAAGGCTTGGAAAGTACGAGCTAGCCTGCAAGTTGATGTATATTTTGAAGGGGCTGCACAACTCGAAAGGAAAAATGTACATAATGGAATAATATTGTGAAACATTGCTATCAATATTTAGGTAATTGCCGATTATTGGTAACAATTTTATTACCCTATTACACTGAATATAATGAAGTACTGATGGCTGATGAACTAAGGGCTTCAAGTTTGTCTATGGAAATCATTGCAGAGGAATTGTATTACTTGGTGCCCATTTAAATTAATAGGTCCACACCTAATGAATGGTCTCACTAAGTTCTTCAAAGTAGGAACCGCCATTTCCAAATACTCTCTTCACTGATTAAAACAATAGACCAGGGTCTACTGCACCCTTATGTAATACATAGAATTTTAAGGTGTTTGGTTTTAATATGAAAATATCTTAATGGAGGTAGGATGACCCTCAATGTTACCCTCATCTTGCCTTAAATAGGGAACCAACCAGCAGGATTTTCATATATAAAGTAAAGCCAGTACTGTACTGGTACTACGATGCTCAATCCAGGCATACCTTTTGTTCAGAGATTGGATGTTTTAGTGGGCAACAGCTTAGGAGTCCCGGTTCCCCACTATCCCAAAGTAATCATGACACGTATGGTGAGAAAAGCCTTTTCATCCTTTGCAGTCAAACTAATATTGATCCTTCTAGATACATTTTTATCCAATATTTGAAGTAAAAAGGCATATTTGGGCAAAAGGTATAAGAAATTGTTATTGTATAATTTGTGTGGACAGCGGCAAAAAACACTGGATTTCTGTAACTTGTGAACACGGCCTTTTAGACACTAAAAAGCAACATGTCATATAGTGAAGCTTATTAATATGAGAAATTTCTGGCTGATATGACTATGGATGAATGAACAGTCTGGGCACCTGTTGAACATTCCTCACTGGTAAATGCGTGTGGCTGGGGGGTGGCTAGGGGCGTGCTCAAAATTTGCCTCACCACATACTTTTTCCCTCTTTCTGTTCTTCAAACGTTGGCAGCTATATACTTGATCTGATCCCACCCTAAAAGTGAAATTTCATATTTAACAGTGAGATAACCTTTTTAGCCTCTTTTAACATTTTTTTTTTAAATTTGCTTGTGGTTACCTTCACTTTAAGGAGAAAAATGTACATGTATCAAAATGACTTGAAAAGGATATAAATAATATAAAATGCTCCAACACACTTTATAGTCACTCCTTCCCTGCTAATAGCTTGACTCTTAATGTAATGTTCTGTAGTCTTACGGTCATAATCTAGTTGCTTTGGAGACTAAATGCCCATTTACACACAACGATATCGCTAATGATATTTTGTCGGGTTCACGGAATTCGTGACGCCCATCCGGCGTCGTTAGCAACGTCGTTGTGTGTAACAGCTCCGAGCGAGTGTTATCGATCAAAAATACTTATTTAATCGTTGATCGTTGACACGTCGTTCATTTTCAAAATCTTGTTGGTCGTTGTGGACGTAGGTTGTTCGTTGTTCCTGAGGCAGCACACATCACTACGTGTGACACCCCAGGAACGACGAACAACAGCTTAGGCTAAGTTCACACTTCCGTTGTTTTGCATCAGTCACAATCCGTAGCCTTAAGGAATTACGGTATCCTGCAAAATATTTTGCAGGAATCCTGTTTTTCCCCATAGGCTTCTATTAGTGACGGATTGTGACTAATGATGCTGCGTTGCATCCGCTGCGTCGCGGTCAGTCATTTTTTAACTGACCACTGGGCGGGAGCAACGCAGCATGTAACGTTTTTGAGCAGCGTGATCCTTAGGATTTCACTGCGCATGCGCTCTCTGGCTCCCCGCCCCCGTAACCATGATAATCATCGGGTAACCAAGCAATGCGCTTTGGTTAGTTACCCGATATTTACAGTGGTTACGGGTGCAGGGAGCCAGCGCTAAACGGTGTACGCTGGTATCCAAGATAAATATCGGGTAACCAAGCAAAAAGTGCTTTGCTTTTACCCGATATTTACCCTGGATACAGTGTGCAAGGAGGCCGATACTTCACCACTTGGCTCCGCCCCCTCCCACACTCCGCATGTGTACACACACACTCACACACTCACTCACTTGTCCCCAGCCCTGCAGTCCCCGCGGCACTGACGTCCTCAGCTCCACGGCTCCGCTCGGCTCCGCCCCCTCGCGCTCCACCCCCTCGCGCTCCACCCCCTCCCGCACTCCGCATGTACACACGCATGTAGACACACACACATATACACACACATACACACACACTCACTCACCTGTCCCCAGCCATGCAGACCGCGGCACTGACGTCCTCAGCTCCGCCGCCCGAACTCCGCCCCCCGCACACAACGGAGTCTGACAAAGAAATTCTTTTCTTTGTCACCGTTGTCATCCATTGTACAACGCATCAGTCACATGCGTCAAGCAACGCATATGACTAATGCAACACAACGGAAGTGTGAACTTAGCCTTACCTGCGTCCTCCGGCAACGAGGTGGGCGTGTCTTTCCTTCGGCTGCTCTCCGCCCCTCCGCTTCTACTGGCCGCCTGCCGCGTGACGACGCTGTGACGCTGCACGAACCGCCCCCTTAGAAAAGAAGCAGTTCGCCAGCCACAAAGACGTCGCCAGGCAGGTAAGTATGTGTGACGGGCACTAATGATATTGTGCGCCACGGGCAGCAATTTGCCCATGACACACAAACGACGGGGGCAGGTGCGATCGGCAGCGACATCGCTAGCGATGTCGCTGTGTGTAAAGCAGCCTTGCTACGAGCTGATGTGGTTGTATGTAGTTTCTTTTCTCTAGTTCTGTCCTTGGGGTGTCCTGAAAGGCAGATTCCAGTTCATGCCTTCAAGTAGTTTAGCCCTTGTCATGTAACATGCACAGCTGCTCCCAAGAGACTAGATATTATTACAGATATCTGAACAGTGATACGAGGGGCTGCTGATAAATCTTTTCTTTACCCAGAAAGAAACTAGATAGGATGATGAAACTTTACATTTATTCCACATACTCTCCACTGATGTCAACACACTTGTTATATCGGTATTCCAAGTTCTGTAAGCCTAGCAAAATGAAAGATTTCGGTTGTGCCTCAAACCAGGCATCCGTAGCAGCCATGGCATCAGAAATGGTGTGAAATTTGATACTCTTGAGGTGTTTCTTCAGATTTGGAAACAGATGATAGTCGGAGGGAGCTAGATCTGGTGAATAAGGTGGGTGGTCAACCAGCTGGAAACCCAGCTCTGCTAGTTTTGCCATGGTCGCTTGTTCGGTGTGAGCGGAGGCGTTGTCTTGCAGGAACAAGATTCCTTTGGACAGCTTGCCGCACCTTTTGCTTTCAGAGCTGCCTTCATTTGGTCCAGAAGTTCAGTGTAATACCTTGAATTGATGGTGGAACCCTTTTGAAGTTAGTCCACTATCCTTATCCCAGAATACAGACGCCATCACCTTAGTGGCTGATTTTTGCACCCTGAACTTCTTTGGATGAGGAGAGCCTCTGTGCCTCCACTCTTGACTGCTCCTTGTTTTCAGGGTCATACAAATAAATCCAGGTCTCATTCATAGTGACCAGTTGATCTAGGAAGTTCTTATCAGTCTATAAACGCTGACAAATGGACTGGGAAGTTTTCACTTGCATGCTTCTCTGATCTGCTGTCAAACATTTGGGGACCCACTTTGGAGATAGTTTCCTCATGTCCAAATGTTCATGGATAATGACACAAACACGTTCACATGAAATTCCCATGATGTCTGCTATTGCTTTAGCTGATATTTGTCGATTCTCCAGTATGAGGTTGTGCACAGCATCGACGATCTCCAGAACAACAACCACTCTGTCGTGCAGGACGATCCTCATCATTGGTGCTTAAGTGGCCCGTTTTAAATTAGGCAGCCCAGTTCTTAACTGTGGAATATGAAGGGCATTGATCCCCCAATGTCTGTGACATATCATCATGAATATCTTTGTGGACTTTCATTGCAGAAACAAGAATTTTATCACTCCTCTGCTCTCAGTTGCTGTGAATATCGCATTAGACTCCGCCATTTTGTTTTCCCGTGTGCATAGAACACTGTTGCCATAAGCCACAAACAAAATTTTGAAAACATATATTAGACACATAAGGCTTTCATGTGATGTAACATTTGTTACATAGAAACAAAAAAATCATAAAGCCAAAGACTTATCAGCAGCCCCTCGTATTAGTTTATATGATTATATTAAAAAATTGCAACTTAAAGGTAATTACTAATTGTTAAAAGGGCATTCCAATCTTGTACACTCTATATTCCATAAATATATAAAGAGATGTGAGCGCCATCAATGTCGAGAAGGAGACATTCGCTGCTGTCAGTGGCGAGGTGGTTGGGATTCCCATTTAAATTAATAAGGCTTTCAAGCCCATCTCCACATACAGCGGCATGCATACGGACTCTCTTCAAGTTAGATGCACGTTTCATTAGCGGGACTAGAATCTACTATACATTTTGTCACATAGGTTGTGTAAAGTCCATAAAGCCGAACCTCTCCAAAACTGAACTTTTCGTGTTTTCTCCCTCTACTAATCTACATATACCTATATTGCAATTTCCTTGGGTTGTTAAACCATAACTCCCAAGCAACTTGCTCACTGTCTTGTGGTTATAATTGACACAGAACTTTCCTGTATCCGATCACTCACTCGTTCATGTTACCTGCATTTTAAAATAAAAACATCTCCAGAATCTGATCTTTTTTCACCTTTGAAACTGCACTCTTAGTGTCGCTCTTATTCATTCTCATCTGGACTACTGCAACTTTCTATAAATAGATCCGCCTCTAACCAAACTTTCTCCTCTCCAATCCGTCTTAAAGGCGGAAGCCAGAGTTATATTTTTGTCTAGCCGCTTCGCTCATTGCTCCACCTTGTGCCAGTCATTACGCTGGTTACCCATTTGCTACAGAATATTATACAAACTTATCTCTCACCCACAAAGCTCTACACAGTTTGGCACCACCCTATATTCTTCCTTCATCTGTTTCTATCACCCATGCTTTGCTGTCCATTCTGCAACTCATCTAAGACAAACATCCTCAAAAATGTGAACCTCGTACCTCCATCTCCAAGATGTGCTGCGCCCATTTTCTGGAAGGTTCTACCTCAGATTATCTGACTACTACCTAGACCTAGCCCCCACATTTTTAGGTGTGCTTTAAAAACACATCTCTTTAGACAAGCGTATTACCTCAACTCACTAACCTACAGTGTCATGTAAAGTTTGGGCACCCCTGGTCAAAATTACTGTTATTGGGAACAGTTAAGCAGGTTGAAGATGAAGTGATCTCTGTAAGATATAGCGTTATAGATGACACATTTTCTTTGTCTTTTAGGTAAAAATAAAATATATATTTTCATCTTTTACATTTTAAAAATTGCAAAAAGGAAAATGGGCTAATTCAAAAGTTTGGACATCCTTGGACATTTGTGTGCTCATATAACTTTGACCAAGGTTTCAGACCTTAATTAGCCTTTTATGGTTATGGCTTGTTCATTATCATCTTTAGGAAAGGACAGGTGATGCAAATTTCACAGCTTTATTAAAACCCAGCCTCTTCTAAACCTTGTACCAAAAATAGCAAATAAGGGTTCTTCTAAGCAGCTGCCTGCATAAATTGAAAATGGGGAGGCCCACAAAGCAGAAGGCTATAAGAAAATAGCAAAGCGTTTTCAAGTTACCCGTTCCTCAGTTCAAAATGTAATTAAGAAATGGCAGTTAATAGGGTCAGTGGAGGTCAAGATAAGGTCTGGAAGAGCAAGCTAAATTTTTGTGAGAGCTGCTCGTAGCACTGCTGTAGAGGCAAATCAGAACCCCCGCTAAACTGTAAAAGACCTTCAGAAAGAGTTAGCAGACTCTGGAGTTGTGGTACATTGTTCTACTATTCAGATGTCCCTGCACAAATATGGTCTTCATGGAAAAGTCATCAGAACAAAACTTCTCCTGCATCTTCACCGTAATATTCATAATCAGAAGTATGCAAAAGAACATCTAATCAATCTTGATGCTTTTTGGAAAAAAGTCCTGTGCACCTTTAAGGTTAAAATAGAACTCTTTGGCCACAATAATCAAAGGTATGTGTGGGGGGGAAAAAGGGCACAGAATTTCAGGAAAATAATATCTCACATAGCACTAAGTATGAGGATGGATCAATTATGCTTTGGAGTTGTGTTCCAACCAATGGCACTGGGAACATTTCACAGGTTGAGGGAAGGATGGATTCAATAAAATTTCAACAAATTCTTGATGCAAATGTAACAGCATCTGTAAAAAAGATGAAGTTGAAAAATGGATGGCTTATACAAATAGAATTATCCTAAACACACATCAAAATCCACAATAGACTACCTCAAAAGGCACAAGCTGAAGGTTTTACGATGGCCCTCATAGTCTGAATATCATTGAAAATCTGTGGCTAGACCTCAAAAGAGCATTGCATGCAAGACGACCCAGGAATCTCAAAGAACTAGAAGACTTTTCCAATAAAGAATGAATGAAAATCCCTCAGACAAGAATTGAAATACTCTTTGCTGTCTATAAAATGCGTTTACAAGCTGTCATACTTGTCAAAGGGGGTGCTACTAGGTACTAACCATGCAGGGTGCCCAAACTTTTGCATCTGCCTATTTTCTATTTTTGTTCATTTAAAAATGTAAAAGATGAAAATATATATATTTTTTGTCAAAAATATATAGGAAATGTGTCATTTTAACTTTATGTCTTTTAGAGATCATTTCATCTTCAACTTGCTTAACCCCTTATGACTAAGGACATACCCATACGTCTTTGAGGGGAAATAGTTCCTATCCAAGGACGTATAGGTACGTCCTGGTTATTATAGAGGCAATGGTGCTGTGCCCACCGTGAACGCCGCTGGGGACTTAGCTTTCCCGATAAAAGATGCAATTAGAAAATTTTACTTTGCTGCCATTTAAGAATATAATTTTAGATGCAATGACTATTGACCTTTGTAATAAAATGTATAGTTGTATAGTGACTTAGATTGTTATTGTTTATTACTTCTCTTTATTAGACTAGTAGTATCTTAATTGGTTGTGTATTATTTTGTAGGCCGGACCTGATTGACATGGATACCGTTGCTGTTCAAAGCAACATTATGAACTTAGAAAATGCTTTTTATGTAGCTGAAAAACTGGGTGTCACCAGACTTCTGGATCCAGAAGGTACAATATTATTCTTACAATATTAAAGGGGTCGTCCAGTCTTTGCTAAAAGTCTGCAGTTACTCTATGTGATTTCAGACTTCTGAGTCCATACTGTGTGCATACTGCACTCTGTCAGGATTCTTCATTGTCTGTGGCAAGATGTCATGTGACCGGAAGTATGCATTTTGCTTACTTCTGGCCACATTTCACCTAGACATGTGCATGCTCACTCAATCCACTTATATTGATCGAGGCCACACATCTAATTGAAATGTTGCCAGAAGTATGGAAATTGCATACTTGTGGTCAATGTGACCGCATGTTCTCGCTGCAGACACTGCACAAGTCTTGATAGTATGCAGTGTGAGGATTCAGAAGTCTAAAATCACAGAGTGACTGTAGACTTTTAGAAAATTAGAAAAAACTGGATAACCCCTTTAACGATGAAAAATAAAATATCTAATACACAATAAATAAGAATTATAAAATAAGCAAACACTAAAATATTGTCTTTTATTCTGTTTTCTTCCTAGATGTAGATGTTTCTTCCCCAGATGAAAAGTCAGTAATTACTTATGTTAGTTCAATGTATGATGTTTTTCCCAAGACACCAGATGGAGGGGAAGGCATAAGTGCAAATGTAAGTAATATGGATTTTATGTGTTTGCTAACTTTTAAGTTTTTTCTTATAAAATAGTGTTTTGTGCTGTGTCACACGGATGTTAAACATTAAAAAAACGGACATAAAGATGGTACCCAGATGAGAATAAGATGAAATTGAGCCGAGTTTTTTGTATGAAATGCGGATGATTTTTCACACGTATCTGCAGCCGGCCTAATTGAGACACCAATCAAGGAATGTGTTTAGCAGTTGTGTCAGGAATAGTATTAGTGAAAAGATTTGTACTTAATGGAGGGGCGTGGTGGAGTAAGATGCTCCGGATTCTTTAAAAGGGGCACACCACTTAATTTGGCGCATCCCTTCTGTGGTGTTCTCCTTCCTCGCCTAAGGACTGGAGTAACAATTCTGGTGTAAGTTTTGATGAATTTGGATGTCGGGTGCAACCACGCCCTGACCTATCCATGCTCCACCCTGTTTAGTGGAGGTGGCTGCAAGAGGTGTGAAAACACCAACAATTGCAACATTTTGGAAAGCTCTTTGATGATATGTTCCTAATGTTCTTATAATGACATGCGGTCATTTTTTTTTCCATAATGCAGCCTGCTGTAGATTAGACGTTTAGGTGCTTCTCTCTATTGAATCTGCAAAAAAGGGTTTTCCAACGAAAAAAGTTAATTTCAAAGTTCATTTTAATTAATAGATCTTGGATTAATAAAAATGTCCACAATTGGATATGTAAAAAAATGTTCCTGTGCTGAGATAATCTTATAAAAAGGGCCCTGCTATGTACTGTGTAATGGCCGTGTCTGATCGTACAGGGGCATGGTCTTTTCATGTCACATCTCCTGGGCGGGGAGGATGCAAAAGAGTATAGACACATTACAGAGGCTCATAACTGAATATTTTTTGTGAGGTAAACCATTGCCTTGCCTGTTTGTAAAAAAGGTTTGACCTCAAAGAAAGAATATAATGACTGTATACTCTTTTGCTTTCTTCTCAGCCTTGGAGATGTGGTAAATTCAGATCATGTCCCTGTACAGTCATACACGGCCATTACACATACAAAAAAGAGAGATTTTCAAACCAGCTCACCCATCTGGAGAGGAATCACATGGACCAGGACGGTGCATGGGAAAATAGACAGCTCAGCCAGGCTGTGTAGCCACGAGGTGAAAAGACGGAAATCCAGCATCCAATCCAGTACTTTTTTAAAACACATTTCTAGACTAAGGACGTGACACGTCCGAAATGCGTCACATACTGCAACACATACCGCTATGTGTTGATTTTAAACTGATCGTGGATATGGACTTTTAATACATACCAAATAAAGACAATTTTAAAGAAAGAAGTACCGGATTGAATGCTGGATTTCCTACTTTTCACAGCCATTACACAGTATATAGGAGGGGCACATTTATAAGATTATCTCAGCATTGGAAAAAAATTTTTTGTAAATAAATCCAAATGTGGAACTTAATATTATTCCATCTACTGATTAAAATGAACTTCGTCTGTGGGAGAACCCCTTCATTAGTGTAGTTAAGAAAGATAGGGAATTGTTAATGTAAGTATATTATAATTTAGTTTCTATTATTGCACTAAACAGATATGGATTTAGTTCAAAATTACTTTGGCCTTCGGACCACCTTTTTAAAGAAGCATTCCCAGTAAAAACTGTGTTCTCCAATCCCTTATCAATATGTATGTAATGTGATGTGGATAAGTTCAAACGATTACCGATTGCCATCCTATCTGGTTCCCAGTGATGTTCCGATCCTCTGCTATACCATGTGACTCCTTTTCTGTGTAGCGGTTTCACTCCGCATTTTCTGCCCTTAAACTCACATTCACTCTTCCATAGGCTTACATTAATGCCGAAGTCAGACTTGCGAGTGACTTGCGCATAACCGAGCACAAAGATCGAGCTGCATCACCCGCACAGCCTGCCACTCTTCGGAGAGGAGCGTGCAGCTGCATAGAAACACATGCAGCTGCACTCTCCTTTCCAGGGACAGGCAGGTCGCGTTGATTGATCCGACTTGAACCTCGTGCGAGTCACTAACAAGTGTGATTCCGGCCTGAGAAAGTGACTTCCAATCCACACAGAAAATACCATGTAATTCAATGAATCTGAACTGTGGTTGCATGGTTAAGAAAGCGATCTAAACACTTGACACTGGCATTTTCATACTTTTTAACACATTGTAAAAGTGTGTGAAGGAGGCCTTATGATAACTGTTGGTGGATTACTCCCCAGTCCACCACAAACATAATGCATTTCTTGTTTATTTTCCTAATTGAGGATGTAATGTTGCTTCTGTTTGTTTTCTGTGCCTTAGGATGTTGAAGTAAAGTGGATAGAATATCAGAATATGGTGAATTACCTCATCCAATGGATTAGGCACCATGTGACATTGATGTCAGACAGAAATTTCCCAAACACTGTTGCAGAACTAAAGGTAAAACCTCACTTCCTTTATGTATAACATATTGTTTTTAATCTGTGCTTAGAAAAAATGAACAGGTGGTTGTTTTTCTTATATATAGTTAATATAAATCTATAAGATTGATTAATAGATTATCCAAACCTACAAACTAATTTGTATGCATACAGTATGTCTTAGTGAAGAAGTGCTTTCACTATCAGCTATGCTTGAAAGAAAGGGCGGACGTATCATTGGTACAACCTGTGTAGCTGCAAAGGGGCCAAAAAGGTATGAGGGGCCCATTACCAACTCCAAAGCAGGTGGAATTGTGAATTTTTATGGGTTATTGGATTAAAAAAGGGCCCCATGTACCATCTGCCAGTGCATGAATGTATAGTAAAGGTTAAAAACATATTTTCAATAAGTATGTTCATTTTTCAGAATAAGTATATTTATTTTTCATACTTGACTTGGCACTGTTGTAGCGGAAGGGCACTGTGGAGTTTTACTTAATGCAACTTAAAGCACCATGGCAGTGTTTTTTTTTTCAGTGCTGGAGTTGTGCTTTAAATCTAAGTCCCCTGCCCCGTCTTATGGAAAAAGAAAAAAAATACTTATTAGCTCTTCCATATAAGGTAGAATTCATGGATCCTTTTCCATGGACAAGAAAATCCAGTTGGTTCAACCGAGTAAAGGCATATGAAGAAAAGGTCTACCAATTGCATATAAAAATGTTCATTTACTCAAAAAAAGTTAAAAGCATGATGGTGCATGCAAGTGCACACAAAGTAGACACTTAGAATGGTAACGCATTTCGAATTCGATCTGGTTCTTAGTCATACCATGGTATGGTGCACACGTTGAGTATTTGGTTAGTTTTTTCCCTCAGCATTTAAGCCAAAACCAACAGTTGAACTATCAGAGGAAAAGTATAACAGAAACCCAGGCACAACTTCTGTATTTTTACCGTCTTTTGGTTTGGGCTTAGAAATACTGATGTAAAAAAACTCGCCAAATACTCAACGTGTTAACATGACCTTGAAATTGCAATCCAGACACAACTTTCAATGTGTTATGTGCAGTATAGACTATAAACCCGATTCATCATTTGCTGTTTTTTTTTAAGTCACTTTTGTTTTTTGTCTTATGGTATTCGTTGCTCTTTTACAGTGGGTACGGAAAATATTCAGACCCTTTTAAATTTTTCGTTCTTTGTTTCATTCCAGCCATTTGGTAAATTCAAAAAAGTTCATTTTTTTTCATTAATGTACACTTTGCACCCCATCTTTACAAAAAAAACCCATAAATGTAGAAATTTTTGCAAATTTTTTAAACAACAAAAACATGGTCATAAGTATTCAGACCCTTTGCTCAGACATTCCTATTTAAATCATATGCTGTCCATAGGACTTGATTTGGAAAGGCAGACACTTGTCTATATAAGACCCCACAGCTCACAGTGCACGTCAGACCAATTGAGAATCATGGGGTCAAAGGAACTGCCCAAGGATCTCAGAGACAGAATTGTGGCAAGGCATAGATCTGGTTAAGGTCACAAAAGAATTTCTGCAGTACTCAAGGTTCCTAAGAGCACAGCGGCCTACATAATCCTTAACACTAGAAGTTCCAGAAATTTCGAGCTCCCTGGGTTCCAAAGGTAGAAATGTTAAATGACCCCTCTCTGGGACTTCTAGTGTTAAATAGAAGACATTTAGGACCACCAGAACTCTTCCTAGACGTACCAAACTGAGCAATTGTGGGAGAAGAGCATTAGTGAGAGAGGTAAAGAAAAAAAACAAGATCACTGTAGCTGAGCTCCAGAGATGCAGTAGGGAAATGGGAGAAAGTTCCACAAAGTCAACTATCACTACAGTCCTCCACCAGTTGGGCCTTTATGGCAGAGTGGCTCGATGGAAGCCTCTCCTCAGTGCAAGACATATGAAAGCCCTTATAGAGTTTGCAAAAAAAAAAACACATGAAGGATTCCCAGACTATGAGAAATAAGATTCTCTGGTCTGATGAGATGAAGATAGAACTTTTTGGTGATAATTCTAAGCGGTATGTGTGGAGAAAACCAGGCACTGCTCATCACCTGCCCAATACAATCCCAACAGTGAAACATGGTGGTGGCAGCATCATGCTATGGGGGTGTTTTTCAGCTGCAGGGACAGGAGGACTGGTTGCAATTGAAAAAAAATGAATGCAGCCAAGTACAGAGATATCCTGGAAGAACACCTCTTCCAGAGTGCTGTTGACCTCAGACTTGGCTAAAGGTTACCTTCCAACAAGACAATGACCCTAAGCACACAGCTACAATAAAAGGAGTGGCTTCAGAACAACTCTGTGACCATTCTTGACTGGCCCAGCCGGAGCCCTGACCTAAACCCAATTGAGCATCTCTGGAGAGACCTGAAAATGGCTGTCCACCAATGGTCACCATCCAATCTGATGGAACTGGAGAGGATCTGCAAGGAAGAATGGCAGAGGATCCCCAAATCCAGGTGTGAAAAAAACTTGTTGCATTATTTCCAAGAAGACTCATGGTTGTACTAGCTTCAGTTTTTCTTGTTTAAGAAATGTGCAAACATTTCTTCATTTCTGTTTTTTTCTGTCAAGATGGGGTGCAGAGTGTACATTAATGAGAAAAAAATGAACTTTTTTTAATCTACCAAATGGCTGCAATGAAACAAAGAGTGAAAAATTTAAAGGGGTCTGAATACTTTACGTACCCACTGTATGTACTGCATTGTTCAAAATTACGTATGCTGTTCATGAATTTTGTACACAGCCAAAAATGGTCTTTTATTTTTGTTTTGCAGTTTTCTTGGCTAGAAAAAAATTGCATGTTTTTGAAAATGCTGCAAAAATAGTGGCAAAATATTTGGTGTACGTAAAATCACTTCAGGGTGGAGTCTGATATACATTTTCAACAAATTTTGCAACTTTGTGAAAAGTTTCATATGATGAATCAGGCAAATAAACCTGGAAATTCTAATTTTGCCCATAGTGGCGAACTGAAAAAACAAACAAAAAAAGCAACAGCCAAACACATATAAAATAAACTTCAAAAAGGTGCAAGCGAAAGCATAAATACAACAATAAATTTAAAAAGTTGCTAAAAACTCCAAAAAAAAAAAAGTGCTAATACAATAATGAATGGGGCATCATGACTGGTGTTTTCTGATCTGAAATGTATTAGTTAAATTCAATTAACTTAGCACCTCCGTAATTTTAACCCAAATGGCTCTCTTAGAGGGCTTGTCCAATGAACAAAGTACATTTTAATCAATAGATACTGAAATAATAATAAGTTCCACAATTGCATGTGTTTAAAAGAAAAAAAAAGTTCCTGTGCTGAGATTATCATATATATGTGTCCCTGCTATGTGCTGTGTAATGTCCGTGTCTAATTATACAGGGACAAGGTTTGAACATACCACAGCTCCTGGGCAGGGGATGTCACAAAGGAGTATAGAGACAACACTGCAAGGACTCACAGTTGATTTGTTCTGTGAGGTAAAATATTGCTTAAAAACAGCCAGGGAACTGTTTTACCTCACAGAAAAAAATCACCTTCCATCCCATGCTGTTCTCTCTGTTTATTCTCCTTTGCATCTTCCCCTGCCCATGAGATGTGGTATGATCGAACCATGTTTCTGCACTGTCAGACACAGCATTACACAGTACACAGCAGGGGCACATTTATAAGATTATCTGATTATCTCAGCACATTATTATTTTTTGTAGCAAATCCAATTGTAGAAATTATTATTATTCCAAGATGTATTAATTTAGAACTTACTGTCCTTTGATTGTGGGACAACCCTTGTAAGGGGCACGTTTATAACTATATTAATTTGTTATGCTTAATTAATTCCACATCGCTTTACAGACATTATTATCATGCGATCATCTCATTTGGGCTCACAGCCTAAATCCTGGTCATTTTGTTTGGACTGTGGGAGGAATCCAGAGCACCTAGAAGAAACACACACAATCACAGGAATAACATACAAACGTTTTGCAGTATGCTGGGAGTTTGAATGAGTTCTCTTAGAAAATATACAAAATTAGCGCCATCACATGTTTCAAGCTTCAGCTTATCCTAGGCCTGCACTGCTCAGTTCCTCTGACAGCGTTTCAGCAGGACTCAGAGAATAACTGAGCACTGGTTTACAGCTCAGCACAGAGTAGGACAGAAGCAGGAAAAAACCCAACCCATTCTACTCAGTCAGCCAGGGAGAGTTTTTTCCGTGTTGCTTCTGCTTTTCTTTTTGTCCAGTTGTAAACATATCTGGCTGAGTCAGCTGATCAGTTATACTTGTTGTCGATGTTGCTTCTCAGCCTATAATAGACTTCCTGTAACATCTTCAGAGACATCTGTCTTAGGCTAGTTTCACACTTGTGTTGTTTTCCTTCAGTCACAATCCACCGTTTTGGAAAACAGCGGAATCCGTGAACGGATTCCACTGCTTCCCCTAGACTTGTATGGCCGACAGATTACGACTGACCGGGCGGAAGGAACGCAACATGTAACGTTTTTTGAGCAGCGGAATCCTTAGGATTTCGCTGCGCATGCTCTCTCTGGCTCCCTGCACACGTAACCAGGGTACACATCGGGTTACTAAGCAAAGCGCTTTGCTTAGTTACCCGATACTTATCCTGGCTACGTGTGCAAGGAGCCAGCGCTAA
Organism: Anomaloglossus baeobatrachus; assembly: GCF_048569485.1. Taxonomy (NCBI): domain Eukaryota; kingdom Metazoa; phylum Chordata; class Amphibia; order Anura; family Aromobatidae; genus Anomaloglossus; species Anomaloglossus baeobatrachus. Next base: position 403,862,546 of record NC_134355.1, read on the forward strand.
GCAGTGTATGCTGGTAACCAAGGTAAATATCGGGTAACCAAGCAAAGTGCTTTGCTTAGTTACCCGATATTTACCCTGGCTACGTGTGCAGGGAGCCCGACACTTCCCCGCTCGGCTCCGCCCCCTACCGCACTCCACTCCGCATGTACACATGCACACACACAGACACACGCACACGCGCACGCACACACACGCGTGCACGCACACACACTCACTCACCTGTCCCCAGCCATGCAGTCTCCGGCACTGATGTCCTCAGCATCATGGCCCCGCTCGGCTCCACCCACCCAGCACTCCGCCCCCCGCACACATTCTCGGCGGCCGAACGATCAGCTTATCACCCGGTGGTGAAAAAAAGCAGATTCCGTTGTTTTGTACGATCCGTTGCATCCGTTGTGCCACTATATGCAACGCATCCGTTGCATCCGTCACACAACGTAATGCAACGGATGCCGTTCAACGCAAGTGTGAAACTAGCCTTAGGCTATGTGCACACGCTGCGGATTTACCGCGGATTTGCCGAATATTTGCTGCAGAAATTGTGTCTAAAATTGCTGCAGTCATTCCCTAGCAAATCCTATGTGTTTTAAAAAATGCTGTGCGCACACTGCGTTTTTTTATACTTGCGGATTTACCCACAGATCTTCTGCTGCGGAATTAATGAGCATGTCACTTCTTTTCTGCAGGTACCTGCGGTTTTTGCCATGGATAATTCTAAAATCCACAGGGACCAAGCTGTGGAAAATCCGCTGCAAACCGCGGTAAAACCCCATGCGGATTTCGCTGCGGTTTTGGTGCATTTTTTTACCGCGGGTGCGGGATTCTTGAAGAGGGTCTGGATTTTCCTTAAGGAAGTGCGCACGTGGCCTTAAACAGTGTTTCTTAAGCCTGAGACCCATTCTAATGCATGCCTAAAACATCTTGCAGCATAAAATAGGTGATGGCGGCCATTTTTCACCACATCTTGGAGAATCTCTTTAAGTAGGGTGTGGTATTTCCCTCTTTACCAAAGCAGGGAGCTGATTTTTCCTGCTGAACAGCACACACCCATTCAACCTGGCTGGGTAGCAAGACAAGACTCAGTCGTAACAGTATTCCTGGCTAGATAATGCCTGTGATACTGGCCATAACATATCCTCCATCAACAGCACCGCCTGCAAAGTGAATACGGCGGCGCCGGGCGACTGAAGCAGACATCGCTGGAGCAGGTCCAGGTAAGGACGTACCATGTCCCCTTTACTCAACACTCTCTTGCATTCATCTGCTTTTGTTAATTAGCCACTAGAGAATATATGCAACTCACTGCTAGTTTAAGGTTCTTGCCCAGGAATTGAGCAGTTTCATCCATCCAGTATGAGGCAGCCAAAAAGATAGCCATTATGTTCACTTGAGGGTGTGTTAATCAATCCACAATCCATAAACTTTTTTTCTCAGCTTAATGCATATTTTTCTAGTTTCTACAATTTTCATTTCCTTAATTTGTGTGTTATCTCTGCAGGCACTTTATAACCAATACTTACTATTTAAAGAGAAAGATATCCCACCAAAAGAAACAGAAAAAGAAAAGATTAAGCACCTGTATTCATTGCTGGAAGTAAGTTTGGCAAGTATTTTGTTAGTGCATTATGTTTGTGGATTATTGAAGCACTTGACATTAAGACTTGTTTTTATTTTAAGGCTTGGATTGAATTTGGACGCATAAAGCTTTGTCAGGGTTATCATCCAAATGACATAGAAAAAGAATGGGGAAAGCTAATCATCGCTATGTTTGAAAGGGAGAAGGCAATTAGACCTGAAATTGAAAGGTATGCACAATGGAGCTCACGGTGTGCTTAATACACTACTATGCTGTATTCATGGAAAGGTAAAGTACTAGGCATGTATGATAATACCATATGTGTCACATGCAGAATATCACCTTCTTTGCCAATTTGCTATCTTCTGTAAATGAAAACTACAGTAGAACTAAAATTAAATGTTACATATCAGATCTAAAGTATAGATATCAGTGATAGGGTGCAAGAACTAGTGCAGAAAAGATAAAGCAATGTATTTACAAAAATAGCTCATTTTTATATGGAAAATGATAAAGATGCCCTTTAACACCTTACCATTATCTGCCACACATTTGTAGTGCTGGCAGAATGTAGTCAACATAACTGACATAAATAGCACCAGGACAGGAGTTACTGCTGCCAGCTGTAACATATAGCAGCATGTAAGTGGCTTCCCCAGTCACTCCATGGGTGGTGATCAGTTGCCTTTTACAGTCAGGGTGCCGATCCAAGGTTTTAGAAAGCTTATTAGGCCCTGCCTCCAATATATGAACTCCAGAATGGTGCCATTAAAAATTCAAGTTGTACCACATAAATCTCTCGTGTCTATTTTGATTTTTTTCCATAACCGTGTTTCAAAAGCCATAAATGTTCATGCAGTGTAAGGCCTTAATACCTGCATTCTTAAAGAGTTCTTGTCATCTTCTTGTCTTGAGGAGCACACCATTCCATACACCTGGCTATCTGCTTGTCAGGGGACAGTATGATGCTGAAGACTAACAGGTTGGACCAGTGGCATTCTTGCTTTGTTGGCCCAAACTGAGTTTTCTTCCATTTAGTTAAGAGGCAGCTTTTCCTCTGCAGCAAGGGAACTAAGGCTTGTTTCATACTACGTCTTCTCTTCCATTCAGTCAGTCTGTTGGGGCTTACGTTCATACCCCTGCAAAATGGGATTCTTGCGTATCTGTAGATGGGGCCATTGACTATAATGATGCAGACAGGGTCACCGTGTGCTCTGTCGTGCATCAATTTTGGCCATATATACCTATTGGAGGTAGACATCCAGTAGCAGTAGACTGCCTCTTGTGTCCTCCTCCAATAGGTGTATACGTCCGTAAATGACGGTGACTCCGTCTGCATCATTGTAGTCAATGGCCCCATCGGCGCATACACCGAGATCTTATTCTGCGGGGTTCGGATGTAAGCCCCAAATGGGACACTGAACATAGGAGAAAACGCAGTGTGTAAAGGCCCTAAGGCATGTCGGATCCAAAACACAGAGCCTGTTGGCAGAGTGCGCTCCTTACCTAGATAACCTGTCATTTTAAGGCTGCAGGGTTCCTGATAACCTAGGCAATGAGCTATACATTCTGGAATTAAAAAACCCTCCATTCTTGAGCATGTATAATATTTTTAATATGGGTTAAAATGCAAAATTGCTCGTTCTTACATGCACTTTGCACTTTGCAGTTTTAACCATTTAGGAGCTTGCGACAACCCCTTTATTGAGTTAGGCATGTTCATAGAGTCAAATTGTATGTCTGTGAAATACACGCTGTTCATGGAGTCTGTGTGGCCACTGTTATTGCTTGGGGAGAGATGTCATGGCACGTGTTAAAAACATGACACTCTTACTACAAAGAGCATCCCCAAAGGGAATAAAGGACCCCAGTTGATATTCTAAAGAGCAGGCAATGAAAACGTGACTGATTTTAACTTCTTAGCTTGAAACCATTCACCCGATCTGACATGCTGCAACAATTACTTTGCCAAACTGTGCGCTAGTTGTGTATGCTAATTGTTTCCTATTCATGGTGCTCTGGGATGTAAACATTTCTGGTGTATCAACACACAGACTTGGAGCTGTCTGATTGAGAATAATTGAAATATTTGGCATATCCATTTCCCACAGACGCCCAAATGAAGCCGATAAGCCCAAACTTGCTCAGTGTTAGAGCTAGGGAGGAAAGGCAAACTCGAACTGGTATATATGGCTGCAGGCAAAATCCTTTGAAGAGCAATGTGAACATTATTTGCTGGGTTTTGAATCTACATGTTAGAGCCTATTTAAGAAAGGACGCTAGTGGTACTCTTAGCCAGTAGGGATATATTTTAGTTCCTGGAAGCTGTACATTCTGGAGGTTTTTTTACTCTTATCTTTTATCATACTGTCAGTTTGGATGGGTGACTGAGGGTCAGCAGTATAAAAATGAACAGCACCTGTTATGGCTACTACAGTAGTGACTCTGTACTCACGGGGAGCAGTCGAACTAGTGTCGGCTCCAATGAGAACTTACTGTCAGTCCACTGTGGTCCTACAATGATAAGTTCATACATAAGCTTTGCCGGTGAACAGTCGAGCAGCGCAAGGTATGTGGTACAATATATTTATTAAGCCGATATGTAAAAATATATATATATACACTTTTGCATATATATATATATATTTATTTATATATATATAAATAAATGTTTGCATATCTATCTCTCTCTCTTTATATATATATATATATATATATATATATATATATATAGATAGATATATATGTATATATATATATATATATACATACATACATATATTCTGTATATGTATAAGGTGTGTATTTATATATATATATATATATATATATATACACACAGAAATACACACACATTGTGTGTGTATATATATATATACAAATACACACCTTATGTATATACAGAATAAACATATACACGCACATACACACACACATTTCCTATACATGCAGTGTGTATGTGTATATACTGTGTGTATGTATATGTACTATATATATATACATATATATACATATATATACACACATACACTGACATATGTATATACTGTGCATGTGTGTGTGTATATATAGGTATGTCTTACTTAAGCATTCTTATACTCCTATAAATATCTTTTTCAGAATTTAGATGTTAATTTTTTTTTTCTCTTTGCTTACTTTTAGGCAAGAGATGTTACAACAAATTGCAATCCGAGTGCAGCGAGATAGTCTCGGATGTGAAGATAAGCTGATACTGGCTCGGAGTGCTCTCCAAGCTGTGAGTGTTCCTGACACTTTCTAGCAGTTGACTGACACTTCATTGTATTTTAGTATAATTTTCATTGAATTTTTTATACCTTGAGAGTTATGCACATTCTAGTCTCATAACATTTCGTATTGCTGACCATTTAATTATCGTTACTTATAATTAAAATGTAATGATGTACCTGAGCTCTGTGTTCGCTGTTGTAGGACACTAAACGGATGGAATCTGGAATCCAGTTTCAAAATGAAGCTGAAATTGCAGGTTACCTGATCGAGTGTGAAAATCTATTGCGACAGCAGCTTGTGGATGTCCAGGCTCTTGTGGATGGGAAGTATTATCAAGCAGACCAGTTAGTACAGAGGTAATGATGTCTACAATCTAAACTGGCAGTCTCATTACTTCATTTTTTTATGCTTTACTAATTATTGCTATTTCTCTGCATCTGTGCAGGGTTGCCTCTTTACGGGATGAACTACTGGGATTGAGGAATGAGTACTCCTCGTTATACAGCAAAGGACGGATGGTTGCTTCTGATCAAACACAATTTATGTTATCAGGAATATCACAAAGCCTAAACTCAGGATTTTCACAAAGCTTGAACCCTGTAATGAACTCTGCAATGTCCCACAACATGGCACCAATGTCACCAACCGGCATGGCTCCAAGTATATCTGGCAGTATGTCTCCTGCTCTCCCACCTAATCTTGCTCCTGGTCTGCCATCCAGCCTTACAACCAATATGTCTCATGGCTTTAATTCACATTTGACTCCTATGACACCAACGTTTACACCAAACTTTAACCCAGGTTTAATCCAAAACTATGCAAGTGGGATGAACTCA